>NC_044911.1:46409366-46466865 GCF_001633185.2 Quercus lobata | reverse complement strand
TTTTTTTTTTAGTTGGTTTCCCCATAGGCTTGAGTCCGAGGACCATACAAGGCCTTGGTTCTATCCAAAACTTGTGATCTCTTTTTTTTATGTACTTGGTTTCCCCATAGGCTTGAGTCCGAGGACCATGCAAGGCCTTGGTTCTGTCCAAAACTTGTAAGATTTCTTTTATGTACTTGGTTTCCCCATAAGCTTGAGTCCGTGGACCATGCAAGGCCTTGGTTCTGTCCAAAACTTGTAAGATTTCTTTTACGTACTTGGTTTCCCCATAGGCTTGAGTCCGAGGACCATGCAAGGCCTTGGTTCTGTCCAAAACTTGTAAGATTTCTTTTACGTACTTGGTTTCCCCATAGGCTTGAGTCCGAGGACCATGCAAGGCCTTGGTTCTGTCCAAAACTTGTAAGATTTCTTTTACGTACTTGGTTTCCCCATAGGCTTGAGTCCGAGGACCATGCAAGGCCTTGGTTCTGTCCAAAAGTTGTAAGATTTCTTTTACGTACTTGGTTTCCCCATAGGCTTGAGTCCGAGGACCATGCAAGGCCTTGGTTCTGTCCAAAACTTGTAAGATTTCTTTTACGTACTTGGTTTCCCCATAGGCTTGAGTCCGAGGACCATGCAAGGCCTTGGTTCTGTCCAAAACTTGTAAGATTTCTTTTACGTACTTGGTTTCCCCATAGGCTTGAGTCCGAGGACCATGCAAGGCCTTGGTTCTGTCCAGAACTTATAAGATTTCTTTTATGTACTTGGTTTCCCCATAGGCTTGAGTCCGTGGACCATGTGCAAGGCCTTGGTTCTGTCCAGAACTTATAGATTTCTTCTATGTACCTTGGTTTCCCCATAGGTTGAGTCCGTGGACCATGCAAGGCCTTGGTTCTGTCCAAAACTTGTAAGATTTCTTTTACGTACTTGGTTTCCCCATAGGCTTGAGTCCGAGGACCATGCAAGGCCTTGGTTCTGTCCAAAACTTGTAAGATTTCTTTTACGTACTTGGTTTCCCCATAGGCTTGAGTCCGAGGACCATGCAAGGCCTTGGTTCTGTCCAGAACTTATAAGATTTCTTTTATGTACTTGGTTTCCCCATAGGCTTGAGTCCGTGGACCATGCAAGGCCTTGGTTCTATCCAGAACTTGTAAGATTTCTTTTTTGTACTTGGTTTCCCCATAGGCTTGAGTCCGAGGACCATGCAAGGCCTTGGTTCTGTCCAAAACTTGTAAGATTTCTTTTACGTACTTGGTTTCCCCATAGGCTTGAGTCCGTGGACCATGCAAGGCCTTGGTTCTGTCCAAAACTTGTAAGATTTCTTTTATGTACTTGGTTTCGCCCATAGGCTTGAGTCCGAGGACCATGCAAGGCCTTGGTTCTGTCCAAAACTTGTAAGATTTCTTTTACGTACTTGGTTTCCCCATAGGCTTGAGTCCGTGGACCATGCAAGGCCTTGGTTCTGTCCAAAACTTGTAAGATTTCTTTTACGTACTTGGTTTCCCCATAGGCTTGAGTCCGTGGACCATGCAAGGTCTTGGTTCTGTCCAAAACTTGTAAGATTTCTTTTACGTACTTGGTTTCCCCATAGGCTTGAGTCCGAGGACCATGCAAGGCCTTGGCCCTTAGCACTGCGAGGCGTAGCCCCTAGCAGAAGCTTACGTCGGAGCAACAACTATATGTCGCCGGAGACGGGGGAAATCCCAGAAATTTCTGCTTGCTAGAGAGCTGACTCCACCGCCACCTGCGCCAACACGCAAGCTTTCCCACAGACGGCGCCAATTGTAAGGACACAATTCTCTGGCGGCCCAATAAGGATGTTGGGCTCGCGTATGAAAGATCCCTCACAATATGATTTGTAGAGAGTGGGCTTAAAAAGCTAGCCGCTGGTCACGGGGCGATGTCCAATCCTGGTTTTAGAGGAATTCAGGTAGAAAAAGGAGTTGGGCTTGAACATTTAAGCCCTAAGACGTCGTACCCTATGGGATGGGACTCCTCGGAGTTGATCCGAGGACCATGGAGGCCTTTCCCCGGTTCTCCAACGACGGACTTTCTTCAGTGAAGTCCGGTGTTGTTGAGATATTCTCCCCCATGTGATCCTTCTCTTTTTGGGGGTGGGCTGGGATCCCCTTTAGATTTACTTACTTTCTTCTTTTATACTCGTCCGTGTTGATTGTTCTTCGTCCACGTGTAGGGTCAATCTATACAAGACTGATATTTGTCCCATCAGTCTAATCCCAGAATTGTTGGGTATGGTTGATAAGGCTGCAGAGTACGGCTCTGTCATGTGTTGGGTCTTATCTGGAAGGGTAGTAAGGATAACTTCCCCAAGATATTTTGGATCTCCTCACGAATTCGTCCCTATACCTGTTTTACCCCTTTATTTCGGTGGGATTCAAGATCTGCCGAGGACTGAACCGTCCTCGGCTGCCTCCCAAAAATTGTTTTGTGCTCTGTATTGTAGAGCTTGGGCCACAGCTCTCCTCGGATTGGACCTTCGGACTTCCCAGGAGCAATTGGGCTTGGCCCTTAAATTATTGGGCCCCACAGAAGGGAATGAAAATAAATGAAATATTAGTAGTTTTGTTCGGGAGTAACATAGATGGATGAAATAGAATCATTTTATAACGATATTACTATTATATTCCTATTTTAAAATAAATGGTTGAATATGTAAGGGTATTTTGGGAATTTTAATTAAAAAATCATTAAATCTAATTCTATTCCCTCCAATTCTTCACAATTTCGGGGGAACGGAAATTTGAGATTTTAAGGGGATATAGAGGAATGTGTATTCTCTCATACCTATTCAATTTCCCCCCATTTAAACTTCTAAATAAGGGAATAAACTTTTCATTCCCTATATTAAAACTCTCAAACAAAGGAATGAAAGAATATTATAAAATTATTCTTTTCATTCCATTCTATTTTATTCTCCCAAACGAAAGCTTAGTATAAACTATACCAATAAATTCATCACAATGACGGTATTTTTTAAAATGAAAAATACTGAAATTATAGCCTATTTGTAATGTCTATCATATAAATGTCAAATTTTTATCAGGTTAATTTTTGGATTATGAAATCTAGATGATATTTATTGATATATAATGTTTTAACTATATTTAAGAAATCAAATTGGTGATTTATTTTTGGATTGCCATTGTGAATGACAACAAGGTTTTTTTTTTTTTTTTTTTTGAGAAATTACTTAATACTTGATAATAAGATTTAGATTTTTATTTTTTTATTCTTTGATAATAAGATGTTGGATACCAATTATTGCATATAAAATTAATGGTAAAAGGGTATTTTTGTTGTATAATTAAAAAAAAAAAAGATTTCTAATAAAGGATAGAAAAGCAAAAAGAAAGACAAAATAAGTGAGTTCTAGTTAGTTTAATTGAAAAAATTTCTTGTAAACTAATGAGAAATATTATGTTCACAACATTTTCATAATACTTTTATAAGTGATACATTGTTATGCGTTATTATTGATAGGAAAAAAATAATTTCAATAGTAAGTTTAAATTAAAACTAACAACAACTCATCACCTATGATTTATTACGAGAATGTTGTGAAAAGTAACACTTCTCAAAATCCATTAGCTTCTTGATAATAAAGAGTAATTATCATAGAACAGATACCATAATTAGAAATTCTACTTTATCTTAAAAAAGAAAAAAAAGAAAAAAAGATCTAGACTAGATGGAGCAAAGGCTCATAAAAACGGCAACAAATATCTGCCGTTTACTGAGGGGTTGTGATTTGTCAAGTGGGTAATATATAAGTGGCAACCAGCAGAGAGGTTTGACTTCCATCCCTTTCTCGCAGAAATCAGAATGTGACTCTCTCTCTCTCAACAGAGACTAATGAGTAAAGGGTCACAGTCACAGTGAGTGAGAGAGAGAGAGAGAGAGAGACACACACACACACACACACAGACTCAACAGTGATGAACGACCTCTCAATCTCAAATGCAACTACCGTGAGAGACTCAGGCCACCATTGCTGTAGCTGCAATCCCATTCCTCGTGTGTTTCTCTACATTGTGATAGCACTGTTCCTTCTGGGACTCTCTGTGTCCATATTCATATTCGTGGTTGTTCACAACGCCGTCTTCTTCCTCTCTTTGCTTGCGCTCTCGGCTCTGCTCCTCGCTTTCATTCTCTGGAACACGCTTAACTGGAACTCCAAGACTGCTATTCTCTTCTTCGTTCGCTCTCTTCCTGACTCTGACCTTAGACTCGCTCGCCATGGACAGCTTGTTAAGATCACTGGGGTAAGCCTACCATTTCCTTGTCTCTCTCTCTTTTTTTTCTTATTTTAATTGCTTGCTTGGTTTTCTTTTTTATAATAAATTAATGGGTTCGTCTTGATTTTCTCTGTAGTGCTACTGCATCGTTTCTATTTTAGGTGGAATGGTTTTGGGGTATGGTTGGTTGCTGAGAAAATTAGAGGGACATAGAAGAAAAACAAAATTGGAAGTTTTTATGGTTGGTTTCGTAGGAAAAGAGATGTAAAACCCATCAGAGTGTGAAACTTCTGTCAAAAATAGAAAGCAAAAAATATATATATTGTATGCATTTCCTTAGCACCAATCATGGGTATTGTTAAACTTTGTTTTTTATTTTCACTGGCCCCTCTCTTTCACGATTGTAATTATTAGTTTGTTATTATTTTATGTGGAAAGAAATGGTGGTAAAATAAGGGACTTGGAAAAACTTTCCTTCTAATGGACTGCTATTAAAAAAACAAAATGGAACATAAGAATGTAAAAGTGAAAACTCTGTCTGTTTCTGTGCTTATTGTCATATATTTTATTCATAGCCAATCTCAAGCTGGAAAAGGAGGGGGATCGTGGCAGATTGACGGCCAGCATAAAATTTAGTCACTCTTTTATTAACAATCCACTACAGATACTGTTGTTGTTGAAGAATGTAAAAAAGAAGCTATAGTATAGTCCAATGTTACTGTTGTTTTTGTTTCACAAAAGAGGGGGGGGGGGGTAAAAAGAAGAAAAATAAATCATCTTAGCCAAACCAGATAAATCAATTGGTCTTGGCAGGCAGGAGTTTTTCCCATTCCTGGGTCTTCTAAACTGAAGATTTTTTATGACTGAAAACTGGGTTTCTTTTCCTTCATTCTTTTAACAAATTTTTTTGGAGCAAAGGTTGTTTATTTATGCTTTTTAATGGGATGTGATCAGAAGATGTGATGAAAAAGCTATTTTCCAGAATTTGATGCTTTATGAGTGAATTATTCTAAACTTCTTATTTATGAGTCTATAGATGATTAGTGAGAAACAATCCAGGGGACAGATATCTTTCATACAATAAGTTTGCACTGAGTAATGGTGATGATGTCTATGGGTTCATTTTCTAGTTTCTATATAAAGATTTAATTAGAAACATTAAATAGATTTGTAAAATTACTCTATTTTAAAATTTTCTGAGTTTGATGTTTCACTCATACAGGTTGGTTTGCATAGGAACTTGGACTTCATAATCTTGACTTTCAAAGTGACTGAGAAATTATGATAGAAAATGTTTTATATTTCTTATGTTGAAAATAGCTATTTCCAGGAGCGTCTAGTTGAAGTTGAACCAAGTATCCGCCTTATATCACCTGACATTCTGGCCAAAATCCCTGTAGTGCAATTGACATCTCTTGGTGTTTCCAATGGAGACATCCAAGGATTCAAATTCCCCCACCCCACCTTTTGATGTATCAAAAAAATGTATATCATCTGACATTCTGATTATGCAGATTAATACTATTTGACTTGCCAATTGTGCAGATTAATCATGTCTCTGAACATGCAGACTGCCATTATATTTGCTGATTCTGTTTATTTCCATGCTAATATCCTTTTTTATTCTCATCTATCATCCATTATGTGCTATATGTTCTAACCAGTGGATGACCTTCTTTTGTCATTCTGATGATTTCAGCTTGCGTCATGTGGGAGTGTTTCCCTAGAATCTTCCTATGAAAAGGCTACCAGATGTATCTATGCATCTACTTTTTTGTATGAATACAGAGGATTTGATCTGAAACCAGTGAATGTTAACACGTCATGCTTTCAATGGAGTTTAGCATATTGTGAGGTACACAACTTCCACTTAAGCCATTCAGCCCATCCTCAGAATTAATAGATTGTTGGTTGTCCTAATTGCATTGAATATGATATTGATCTTGTAGGAGGCTGATGACTGGTTCCAACCTCAGTCTACATATTTTCTTACTTCCTCTTCTCCTTCTACAACTTGAACTGGACCACTTGTTTATAATGGACATTTTTATGCTGCCTAAGAAAAAATTATTTTAGCTGACTTTTCCTCTTTGTTTTTAATTAGGGCTACTGACATAAGATAAATTAGGGAATTTGTCTATGTGTGTTTGTGGTGGGTTTAGGGTTAGGAGAATTTGTGGATTTATGATTAAGAATTATAGAAGAAAGCGTTAAAATTCGAAATTGGCTACGTTTTGATGAATCTTTTATGCTATTTGGTAGAAGAAAGTATGTGGGGTTTTAGGGTTTGATAAGTAAAAGAAAGGCTTGATTTGGGGTTGTAAGGAAGAAGGGAAAGAGAGGATTCTTTGGTGTTGGAGGGCTGTATGAACAGTACCACAAGAAAGAGAAGAAGTAAAGAGGAGAGAAAGGGAGGTAAAGAACAATAAGGCCAATGTGCCTCAATACTAAGATAGTCAATATCTTATTAATCAACTTCATCTCTTTTGAATTCATTGAGCACATATATATGTAGAGAAATGCTAGTTTTACAACACTTTCACAATATTTTCACAAAAAATCTAGGTGATAGGTTGTTACTGGTTATAATCTAAGCCCACTGCTAACAACACATTGTCAACGACTAGTAAAAGCCTGCAGCCTAGGATTTGTTATGAAAATGTTGTGGACCTAATATTTTTTGTACTAGTAGTATTAGGACTCCTAGTTTGACCAGTGTACTAAAACCTAAGATACTCAAGATCTCCTAATAAATTCTAGACTCAATCAAAATACCATGATACCCTTAATTTGTCTGAATCATAAAAATTATAGATATGCCCAAAATTGACCATAACAAATAAAATATAAACTCAAATAAAAAATTGTTTTAACCCTAAAATATTCATACCTAGACCTTTAGAACAGCACAACGGTTACAGTTTTACTTCAATTGGATCATTGGACTTCACACATGGACCCCACAAAATAATTCTTTAATTCTTGCATAGGCGAATTTGCAAAGTAATTGTATATCAATCTTCCATGGCTGCATCATCTACCTCTAACCTCTTGCAGATGAGTTCATCTCTATCTTTCCCTGTCTTGTGGCTGATTTACCTTGACTTCCTTATTTTATTTGCTCAAGTTTTGTGTGTTTGTATTTTTTTGGCTGCTAGGCAACATGTACCATAATGCTCATGTTTTTACCTTGGATTGCTTTATTATCTTGAAGCATCACCATGTTACATTAAATTTTGTCATAAATAGAACATGAAATGAGCCTACTGTAGAGGCTTGATGGGTATGGCTTGCTTCTGTCTGATGTATAAAAGACAATATAAAGAGAATCTGTAAGATGGATTTTGTATGTTTTGGGTTACTGCAATAAAATTTTGCATGGCTTTGACACCGACCGCATTTGGATTATATTTATTTTCTTTTGAATATTTTTCTTTAATTGATCAGAGAGCAACAGCTAGATGGAAACTCTAAAGTTGAGCTTGAGTTTGCACCCCCAGCCCCTCTAATGGCAAGAACCCAGCAATTTCCCTTCTAACTTGTAATTATGCGACATATAAAAAAGTATGGACATGATCATAATATCTGGGGATGCTTTGTGGAAAAAGAAAATTATATACCTTAAAATAAGTGATGGTAGAATGCCAAACTACAAATTCATAATGAAATGAAATTCTCATTAATAGAACTTCCACCATATCACAATTATATTAAAATGTAGATTAGCCACCTTATAAATGGTTTATTAGAATTTAAAATCCTTGTCACCTCTATGTATTTGGAAAGTTGGATATTATTGTTGAATTTAATATTATTCTGCTTGGTCTTTCCTCCTGACAGAGGTTCGCCACTGACTTTTACATAACTGATAGAAAGTCTGGTGTCAGAGCTGTAGTGATGGTAGAATGCCAAACTACAAATTCATAATGAAATGAAATTCTCATTAATAGAACTTCCACCATATCACAATTATATTAAAATGTAGATTAGCCACCTTATAAATGGCTTATTAGAATTTAAAATCCTTGTCACCTCTATGTATTTGGAAAGTTGGATATTATTGTTGAATTTAATATTATTCTGCTTGGTCTTTCCTCCTGGCAGAGGTTCGCCACTGACTTTTACATAACTGATAGAAAGTCTGGTGTCAGAGCTGTAGTGAAAGCTGGTTCTAATAGTAAAGTCATTCCCTTGGTCATTGAGAGCAAACTTGTGAATACTACCAGACAATGCAGAATTTTATCTCCTAATCTGAGAAAATGGTTAAGAGAGAGAAACCTCTCAGAAGAAGCCCGTTTACTACGTCTTGAAGAAGGGTAATAATATGTTTGTTCAAGTGGTAGCTTAAATTTTCCACTGGTTCTGTGCATTTCTTCTTTAGAACTAATGACCTACAAACTCCCATAAATTTTTTCAGGTATGTACAAGAAGGTAGCTGTGTGACTGTAATCGGAATGCTGCATCGAAATAATGATATAGTGATGATTATTCAACCACCAGAGGCCATCTCCACAGGATGTCTATGGCAAAAGCTTCTTCTCCCAGTTGACATTGATGGATTGATCCTACGAGCCTCTCAGTTGGCTGGCCCTGTGAACCAAGAGACTATTCCACACCCAGATCGGTAATGCCTGACATATGGTATAATTTGGAGTAATTCATATTTTATATTTCAGATGATGTACTATCTGCAGAAATTTTGCCGTTCTTATAGTTTAGATTTTAATTCTCTGTGAATTACTGTCACCACGTACCTTTGCATGCTAATTGTTTCTTGTTTTGACACTGCTTCTAATAGAATGTACTGATCTTATTGAGTTCAACATTGATTCAATACTACCTAGAAATCATGATGTTAAAAAAAGGGCCTGCAGCAGTTGGGTTGTGGAGAGCTGGTTTTTGCCATGGTCTGAGGCTCTGTAGCTTGACTTGGGTTGTTGATGTTCAGTAGATGCGGCTTAAAATATTAGGACCGAAAATCAAGGCATAAATCATTTTCAGGCAAAATGGCTCAAATTCTTGGGTGAAACAAACACAGGCTAAGATTTCTATTTTAATTTTCCCAAAAATTGCATTTACTATTTGTGAAAGTAGCATGGAGATTGAGGTCATGAGTTTAAGATCCAAGATGCACCAGGGCATGTATAACTTGTCAATAAAATAAAGGCGAGCGCAAATAGGTTCACTAATTAAAGTCCAAGGCCCTTCTCAAAAAAAAAAAAATAAAAAAAAAATAAAGTCAAGGCCTTCACACAAATCACAAGAACTCCCTCTACTACCTTGGTGATGTGGAACTCAGCCAGGACTGATATGCTCCCTTGTGCTCCAAAAAAATGATATATTTTTCTGGACAAAGTATCAAATAGGGAATTATCAATTTCTGTAAGTTGCAGACATCACTTGCTAAACAATAATTGGCTGGGCCCAAAGTGGATGGGTTATGTGCTTAAGTCCACTAAGTTTCAGGATCCATATGCATCTCAAACGTAGTCGTGTGAAACAGTTGGGGCTTCATTTCCTTATTGGTTTGTTTATTTGTTTACCTATTAGGCTATTATGAAAGTGGGCTTAGCTCTCAGTTGACTTTCCCTCTATCAAGTTCTAAGAGTCTCCATCAAAAATTAAAATAGAATCCCTAAATTCTCTATCTCCATTCTAACAATGTTCGTGTTTGGCTTTGAATCCTAATTTTAACCACCTTCATGAAAGCGCAAAACATGTACTTATAAAACATTAGTACAATTCAGCTTATTCGGCTGTTGTACTAATAGACACTTTTTTTCCCCCATTTTTTGGGTATGTAAAAATAGACACAAACGCCATGGAGTGCAAGAGTATGGTGTCGTTGTTTTGGAGGCCTAACTATGGTCCTTGAATACTTTTCCCATGGTAGGGTATTGACTATTGAGCTCAAGAATCGCCATCATAAAAAAAAGAAGGGTCATGCACTGGTTAAGAATCCAGTTAAAAAAAGTTTTTATGGGAAAAGAAAAAAAAAATGTTTTGACAGCTTTTTTCATTTTCCATAAAATTGATGTCAAAACTTACTTTAATTGGATTATTAACCAGTGCCCTAAGAACACTCGTTAGTATCTTCCAAAAAAGAAAGGAAAAAAAGCTTCATGATTGAACTTTATCATAACAGAGGTTGGGTTTTTGAGCAATGACAAGTGTTTTTCGCCCAAAGAGATTTGTTGTAGGAGTGAGTTCAGGAGTCAACTTGTCTAACCCAACCCACCCCCCCCCCCCCCCCCCCCCCAAAAAAAAACCATTATTTGGAGGTAAGATTGCCTATTAATTACTAATCTTAAACTCTACAAATCGGAGTTTTGTGCGATAGGTACAACCTTTTTATTAAACATTTCTTCCCTTTTTAAGCAAGTAAAAATAGACACAAACATGCTCATGCAGGGACGGAGCCAAGATTTCTAGTTAGGGGGCCAGAGTATAGCAAAAAAAAAAAAAAAATCATGAAATTCCAAATAAGCATCTATTTATTTAGTATTAACAAACTATCAATAAAAACAAAAACACAAAATTATTTTTTTGTAATACTCTTAGTCTCTTTCTCAATTCGTGTCTCTCTGGATCTCTCTTTCTATTTTATTTATTTATGGAATTTGGTTTCTATATCGGCTAATGGAATTAATTTTAATTAAGTTTTTGAGTTGAGGGTTGAGTTGGGCTGAAGATTTTGTTGGAGGGGACCGGGCCAAGAATTTTTAAAGAAGGGGCCCAAAACATAATGGACTATGCAATATGGGCAAAAATGGCCCATTACCATCAATTTTGGAAATAATTTGCTCAGAAACACTGTTTCCGAACTATATAGCAATGTACCACTTTTTCGGGCCTATAGCGGCGTTTTCCTGAAAAAAATTTTTATAAGTCCCATAACAGTTTCAAGGGGCCCTATAGTGGCGTTTTTAAGCCCTATAGTGACGTTTTTGGGCCCTATAGCGGCGTTTTCCTGCAAAATTTTTTTTTAGTCCCCATAACAGGTTCAAGGGCCCCTATAGTGGCGTTTTTTAAGCCCTATAGTGACGTTTTTGGGCCCTATAGCGGCGTTTTCCTGCAAAATTTTTTTTTAGTCCCCATAACAGGTTCAAGGGCCCCTATAGTGGCGTTTTTTAAGCCCTATAGTGACGTTTTCGAGCCCTATAGCGGCGTTTTCGGAAAAAGTGGTATTTCCCTAATTATTTCCGAAATAGTGCTCTGTTGCTAAATATTTCAAAAATTAATGCTAATGGGCCATTTTTGCCTGACCGTGGTCCTTGAAAGATTAGGATCTTCTAGAGTGTTTTACGATAACTCTGCAGTAGAGCAATCTTTAGAACTCTGTTTTGAATAGTTTCTTAAATACTTTTCCCACAGGGACGCCTTGTGCAATTTACTTTCATTATTGAACTTAAGCATAGCATTTGGCAAGGGAAGGGATGGCTTCATTTTAGATTTTCTATTGTTTATATTTTGTTGTAAATTTATAAGGGTCCCCATGCTCTAGCTCAGTTTACTGCTCACCAAAATCTTACCTTTTGTTGTAACAGTTCTTTCCCTCCTCAAAGAGGCTTGGTTGAGAGATGATGTTCTTGTTTTTTTTTTTCAGTTTAATGAAATATTTCCATTTAGCCAAAAAAAAAAAAAAAAAGAAAAAGAAAAAAAGAATCAACATAAAAATAGGGTTTGAGCCAAAATTTTGGCATCTCCTTATTATTATAAGTAAAATCGATAAAATATCTATGTCACACTTAGAAACTTTTTTGTTTTCTTTTTTTTTTTGTTACCTTGTAATGTTAAATTGTAAAAGGAACACCGTTTTGGAGGCTCAATAATCAAAATTACAAAAACCCGAAAAGAAAACTTGCAATTTTTAATGCTTGAATGGAACAGCATGATTGGTGACGATCATGCATGAACCATACAAAGTAAGTTCTAGCCTTCCCTAGTAATGTAATTCTCTTGTAAGTTGTAAGTAAGACCTAACAGAAAGGTTGCAATTTGGACCAAATACATTGCATTTGTTTTCCTTATTCCCTAGGTATTTCTATACATTTTAGTTCTAATTGCTTCTTTATGGCAACATAAAGCTTATACTTGGTATAATAATAATATTATGACAAGTCCTATTCATCTTCTGGTTGCGGGTCATGCAGATTTTACTTAAAAAAAAAAAAAAAAACCCTAATTCCCACTCCTCCGCATGGTAGTCATGCTCAATGTCAAATAATATTATGATGAAATTAAAGAAGCAAAATACCCATATTCTGAAACTATTTAGTAAAATGTCCATGTTTTGAAACTCAATTTTTAGAAAATCGAGTTTCAATGTAAAACTTAATTTGATGAAAATCGAGTTATTTGGAAAAATTCACATGGAACTCGAGTTCCATAAATTTTTTTTTTATATATATATATTTTTTTAAGCTTGATTGCCTATAACTTGATTTAAAAAAATTCAAGTTTCAAAACAGAAGTATTTTGCTAGATAGTTTCAGAACAGGGGCATTTGCTACATCTTTTGGGTGAAAGGGGCAAAAGCCCATTTTTGTCTATTTTTTTGGTTTACTTGAATTATATAGTACTTAATATGCAAATAAACTTGAGACTTTCTTAGGGTCAAGGTATTGACAAATTGGGAAGAGTGATACAGCCTCATATCAATATAATAAAAATGAAAGAAAATTAAGCAAAATTACCAAGTCTGTTTGAACTTTTAATTAGTTAAATAGGTCATGGGTGTTAGGGCTACCTTCAACTACACTCCTCTATAGGATATTAGAGTAAAAGATGGTACAGCTTAATACCTAGCTAATAGGAGATTAACATCCTAACAAACCTCAAATAAAATTAAGCTAAATGTCTTTCCAGGTTGATCTCCTTCGTTTCTCAATTGACTTTTCAGTCAAGACAACTTTGTCTAGCTAATTTTCTTTTGTTAACAGGAAGAAATTCTTAACCAATTATAATTTTAAAAACAAAATTTTAGTTCTATTTGGGGTAAAATTGAGTGGGAGAAGACTAAAAGAATAAATGCACTTAACTAAAAGGGGAGGGAAAAAAAAAGGAGACTTGTTTTATTTTTCTGGATAAAAGAATGGGAGACTTCAGCTTTATTAGGGTCAACTGGCTTTACCTAATGGTGAAGTCTAATTTGGCTATTGTTCTTTATTTATCTATTTTTGCTTAGGTTAGTTTGAGAAGGAGACTAGGGGAGGAGGATGATGATCGCAAGGGAACTAATAAGTTATCCCAAGATATTTGGCCAAAATGGGCTTTTATCCCATTCTCACAAACTTTTCAGCAAAATGTCATCTGTCTGAAACTATTTAGGGAAATGCTTCTGTTTTGAAACTTAATTTTCTAAAAATCGAGTTCCAAATATAAAACTCAATTTTTGGACAATCGAGTTGTAGCGAACTTGGACTTAGAAAAAAAAAAAAAAATTCTAGAACTCGAGTTCCCTACAAACCACAAAAAAGTTTTCAAGGAACTCGAGTTCTAGAAATTTTTATTTATTTTTATTTTTTATTATTATTATTTTTTAATTTTTAGTTCTGTATAACTCAATTTTCTAAAAATTGAGTTTCAAAACAATGGCATTTTGCTGGAACGTTTTGACGAAAGGGGCAAATGCTCATTTTGGCCCAAGATATTTAGTGTAACTTATACATATTTAAGTTATCATCATCATATCTCCTCAATGTTATGGGATTTTGGCAAGAATTCGAAGGTTTCTTTTTGTTAATGTTAATTTGAGAAGGAAAGCTGAGAAATAAATTTGGTAAATGTTGTTCTATAATCCAATATAAAGTTATAGTGTCCTTTTCATACTATTAATTAGCTAGGTCTACGGAGATACATTGAGGTAATATTAGTTTTTTATCATCAGACCTAGACACCAATCAGTTTTTTGGTGTAGGTGGGGATTGAACCCCAGATCTCTCATACAACCATAAAAAATTTTTACCAGTTGAGCTAATTAGAACTCACGAGGTAATATTAGCTAGTAGTAGCGTTTGTAGTTAAATATTCCACAAGTCTTTGTCGATTTTTTTTTTTTAATTAATAGAAGTCTTTGTCAATTTTGATAATATATTATATTTTAATTTTAAGAAAACATAAGCCAATTGCAATAAACTATAAGTATAATGTTTTTTGCATTAATCTGACGATTTTTGCGGGATAATCATTTTATTGAATAAATAATAAAATATACAATTTTTTTTTTTTTTTTTTTTGGGTATAAAAGAGAGGAAAAATAGAAAAAAAATGTATATTTTGTGTATATCTTTTGTCAAACTATTCAACTACGAAAACTAACCCTATTTCCAGTCATCCTTAAGATACCTTCCTCCCTCTGAATTCCTCTATAGTTTATAAGTTATAACTTTTTCGGCTAAGTATTTGTATATAGGTTACAATTCCTCCAACTTTATCAACTTTCTTTACATTTTAAAAAGTTTGAAGTTGAAGAAAAGTTTCAATTCTCAAGGTATGTTTGGTTGGGGTGAAAACAAGGAGGATGGAAAATAAGAAGAGAAAAATAGGGTGGAAAATGACATTTTCCACTGTTTGGTTGAGGAGAGAAAACAAGAGAGAAAGAAAATAGGGGATAAAATTTTTCCTTCTGGCCCACCTTTTTTTATCCTTCCAATTTGGGAGGAAAATGAGAAGGGAAAAGTGCTGAAAGATGCACTTTACACAAATACCCTTAATTTAAGTTACATTTTTTTCTTCTTCTCTCTTTCCTAGGTAGCAACGTTGCCCCTTTTTTTTTGGGCAATCACATTGCCAGTTGTCACTTTTTTTTTTCTTGGGCATTAACATTGCTTTTTTTTTTTTTTTTTTTTTTTTTTTAGGGCTTGTGCATGATAGTTTATTTTTATTTTTACTGGATGTTATTTTTTTTGGAACATGTTTTTTATTTTAGTAAAAAATTTTGGATGATTGCTCTTTTTTGTGTGGTTATTTGTCACTTTAAAAAAAAAAAAAATTGGCATCATTCTTTAACAAGGGTATATGAGTAAATTTATTCAAACTCATTTTTTCCATCCCTTCACTTTTCCACTCCCAACCAAATAAAAAAGAGAGAAAATAAAATATTTTCTATCCTTTCACAATTTTCTATCCTCCCAGAATGCCAGTTAATAATATATCACGTCTACTCTCCTTTGGACTTTCATCGAAATTAGGAGATATGTATGTCTGTCATGGGCAAGCGTGTGCACACCTACTAATATATAATATTATAATATACATTATCTTAGCAAATAGTAATAATAATCATTGAAACAAAGCTGACTATATAGATACTCTTAGAAAAATTCAAAAGGACATGATCACTTGATTCAAGATTGCCGGCCAGGCCATCTCATTGTGCTTCCCCATCTTAGAGCATCTACAGCAGTGGAGCTAAAAATTTAGCTTTTTAGCTCTACCAAAAGTTACTTTATCTATTATACCTACACACATACTGCAGTAGTAGATCTATTTTAGCTATCAACGCAATAAAATAATATAAACATCACAATAAAATAATATATCTCACTAACAAAAAAAAATACATACACAGCACCAACCATCTATACCATCAGCCACAGCCGCCACCACCACCACCACCACCACCGGGCATAACCACCACTATACTTTGGTAACCACAACACAACATAGAAAAAAAAAAAAAAAAAAAAAAAAAAAAAAAAAAAAAAAAAAAAAAAAAACCACAACCACAATCACAATCACAACCCCATCGCCACCGGTCACCACAACCAAAATCCACAAACCCACTGTCAAAATCATCCACCACCACTACCATAGCCAAAATCAACCACCACCACCACAACCACCAAACCCATATGAAAATACATTTAAAAAAAAAAAAAAAACTCAATCACAGCAAAGAGAATAGAGAGATGGCGTGGGTTTGATTGGAGGACTGGGCGGAGGCGTGGATCGGCGGAGTGGGGAGGACTGGGCGGCGTGGTCTGGGATGGCGACGACATGGGATGGTTGGGACGGCGACAGGGTGGGCTGGGACATGAGAGCTTAACAGACGGCGACGGCATGGGCTGGGACGGCGACGACGTGGGACGGTTGGGAGATGAGAGAGATGAGAGCTTGACAGACGGCGTGGGCTGTGCTGGGACGGCAACGACGACGGCATGGGCTGGGCTGGGATGGCGACGACGTGGAGTGGGCTAGGAGATGAGAGAGATGAGAGATTGAGAGTGCACGGTGATGAGATAGAATAAAAGAATGAAAAAAAATAAAGTGAGTTGTATTATTTTATTCGGAGGTGGAATAATTTTTTTTTTTTTAGATGTGTGCTACAGTGCACATCTATAGATAGATGTGCACTGTAACAAATCAGCTAAAATTTATAGATTTGCCTCCATTGCTGCAAGCCTTTTTTGGTATATTGGTGGAGCTAAAATAGCATTATAGCTTTTTAGCTCCAACAAATGCTCTTATGTACAACCTTATTTTTTTTTGGTGATAAACTCATAAACCCAAGAGACACTATGCCAATTTATAATTTTGGAAACGTCTCCCAATGTGTGTGCATGCTGCAAAGTGATGTCTTCTACTTCTCTAGCTACAGCCTATATGAGCAGTAGCATCTAGGGATCCAATATATATATATATATATATATATATATATATTTGCATTATCAAACATTACTTTATTTATTTTACCAACTCATTTTATAACTCATTCTACATTTCAGTTTTTATTTTTACATATAACCTAATAAAATAATATAAATTACCTAATAAAATCATAAAAGGTATTATTCTCTCTCTTTTTCCCCTCACTATTTTTTTCTCTTCACACACAACCACAAGATTAAATATTATTTTTTTCCTTTATAACCTTACTGTTAATAGGTTGCAAATTTTTTTAAGTATACAAACCCGGAGTGAGTTTTTGTTGTCTTGAGTTATAAAATAGCAATGAGAGGTGTTTACACCCTCCAATACTAGTGCTCTAACAACAATGTAAAAAGATGAGGTAATTAATCAGGAAGGAATATACATTTATGTAACACAATTCTTAATGCACATACACTCCAAGCCTACACTTTTATATGAACATTTATATACATTATCCACTAGGAAGCTATCTAGGATCAAGATCATTTCATTTGATAAGTTTTTTTATTAGTTCTGTTCAATTTTAAGATTGAGTATTGCTTGTAATTTGCAACACAAAAAGCATCTATGTGGTATATGCTTGGGTCCTATACATTATGAGTCCAAATACAAGTATTTTAGGCCAACTCCTTCACATTCTCTGGCCGTGGATGATACAGTTTGTACTTTAAAAACCATATATATACCGTTTGCTAGTCGTACTCAATGTTAAGATTATGACGTATCAGTAGCATATGAATTATATATACATATATTCTCTTGCAAAGTTGCCCCCCTTGAAGCATGACAAGGACTACATTTTAATTTTGTTTAAGTCTTAATTTTCAATGGTGGGAATTTCGAACTTTTATTGGATAAAAATTTTCGTACGGTCAATGTGTGACAAGTTTTGATAGCAGTATATGCTTACTCTCTTATTAATTAGTAAAGCTGATCTAAAAATCCATAATGAAAATAGGAGAAAAAGAAAAATTGAACAACAAATTCACCAACCAGCCGGTTGAACTTTAGAGAAGAGGGTGTCGTGGCATAATCACATTTTAGTATTTTATATCGCTCAACTTTGGGTAAAATGTATAACTTTTTTTTTTTAATTTTATTTTTATTTTTTATCATAACCGTATAGAAGTTTAGGGGATCTTAGTGCCCTTATTAAAAAAAAAAAATTTAAAATAGACAGAGAATGAATATAGAAGGGATGCACCTGAAACAGTATGAAAATTTATGTATTAAATTGGTATAAAAAAAAATTAAAAAAAAAAGAAAAAAAAAAAAAGAGTTAAGGGGTCTTACTATAATAGCATAAAAATTTAAGAGGTTTTAGTGCATTTTACCCATTCTTATATATCACTCAATTTTTGAAGAAACCTCTAATGAAATTATGCTAAAAATATTTGAATGAACTTCTCGGTAAAGAGTGAAGACTACTCTGCATAGAGTAGATAATTTCTTGTTCATTAGAAGAAACTTTTTTCATCTAATATATTGATACTACAATTTTTGTTCTTGGGGGGACTTAGGGTGTGTTTAACGCGAGAAAGACCGCAAGGAATTAATGCTCACGAGAAAAATGTCACTTCCTATGGTGGAGACACATATGTTGTTCCCTTGTAAAGCAAAATGTGTATTTTGCATATGCGAAACGAAGTTTAAAAAATCCAAGTTAATAAAATTTTTGATGAACCATGTTAATATCAATTAGGTGATTGTGGATATGTATTCATTTTCATACTAATTAGCTCACCATGGGAATAGGCTGATAGGTTTCTTTCTACACAATACATATTTCCCTCCACCCATCTGCTAGTTATGTTTAACTTTAGCGAAAAAATAAGTAACATTTCTTTGTTTGATTGGTTACACGAAAACATAGAAATCTAGGGTAATGACTTTTACATAACTGATAGAAACTCTGGTGTCAGAGCTGTAGTGAAAGCTGGTTCTGGTTAATAAAGTCATTCCCTTGGTCATCGAAACCAAACTTGTGAATGCTACAAGAAAATGCAGAATATTATCTCCTCATCTGAGAAAATGGTTAAGAGACAGAAAATCTCTCTGCAGAAGAAGCCCGTTTACTACGTCTTGAAGAAGGACAATTCATTTGTTCAAATGGTATAGCTTATATTCTTCGCTGATTTTTTGCATTCTTATTTAGAACTGATGAGCTGCAAAATCCCATAAATTGGAATGTTGAATCGAAATAATGATATAGTGATGATTATTCAACCACCAGAGCCCATCTCCACAGGACCACAGGATGTGCATGGCCAAAGCTCTTCTCCCGGTTGACATTGATGGATTTATCCTACTCGTCTCTCAAATGGCTAGCCCTAGCCCTATGATGAACCAAGAGTCTGTGAAAGACACCCAAAATGATAATATGTTGTGATTGATGATGATAAAAGTGTAGTAGTAGTGGCCATGTAAAAGATAAAGTCTAAGTAAGGATATAACTTTTGTACTAAAACTTTTGTCACAACTTTGATGTGATTGATTATGAATGATAGAAAAAAAATGATGGCTATGAAAGTAATTGTTTACTATTCACAGTTAACCTATTCGACAAGCTGTACCAAATGGTGTGGCCCTAAATGAACTATATATATATATATATATATATGTAAATGATGTTGCTCAAATTAATCCTAATTTAACATGTCAGTTGTTACGGAAATTTGTGTCTTCCTAGTACTACTTTTTTGGGGTGGGGGGAGGATGGACAATAGTTGCAGGTCGCACGTTATACAACATTAGATTGGGCCCAAAATTGGGATGTGTTGTGTACTTAGGTCCATTAGACCAGTAGGTTTCAGGATTCATATACATTTTGAACGGCGTAGTGTGAAATAGTTTAGGGCTTCAAATTGGTTGATATTTATATAATTGTTGCAAATTTATTATGACCTTAACTTTACTCTTTTACAAAATAGACACAAACATCTTTTTCCCCATTTTTAGGTAAGTAAAAATATGCACAAATGTTGTGGAGTGCAAGGGGATGGTGGCAGTATTTTTGGGGCCTAACCATGTTCCTTAAATACTTTTCCTATGATAGGTCCATAATAGAGCCCAATAATAATAATAATAATAATGATAATAATAATAATAATAATAATAATAATAATAATAATAAAAACCTTGTGCAAATTACTTTCGTGATTGAAATTTAAGAATCAATTAACTTCTTTAAAAAAAATTTAAGGATAAGATTGTTTACCAATCTAAACCTTGCAAACCTTAATATTTTCTCTTTTCGATTAAGGAAGTAAAATAGACACAAACATTATCAAGTGCAAGAGTATATTATTACTATTTGGGGACGTGCTTGAATATTTTGCCCACAGTGGGGTTATAATAGGGTTGACTCAATATAATTTAAGGTCTAAGGCAATAACATTAAATTGGGATTTAAAAAAAAAAAATTATTTAGTAATTTTGGATCTTAATACAATTCTAAGCACCTTGTGATGGTGTTGGGAGTACACTAACCGTGTGGGCTAAGGTGGAGAATGGGAGTTGACACCTAGTTTAGATTCAATAACCAATCTTGACCCTTATGCACCTGTCTAACACACTAAATATTGTGTTCACAATTTGGGTATGAGTTTAGGAAGGTATTATACACCCAAATCCGTCCTAACATAGGTTGACCACCATTTACATGCTTCATTCATATTCCAATAAGGATCTGAGCCCAAGAACCCCAAAATCTCCCTCTTTCCTTTTGAAATAATAAATTTAAAGGGTTTTTTTCCCTATATATTTTAGTGTAAAGCTTTTTTTCTTCTTTTATAAAGCAGTTTGGTATAAATTTATAAGTTTAGTAATAAACTAATAATTAAATCTTAGGGCATCAACACTAAAATGAGTTATGAGGAATGAAAATTCTTCTTACCATGATCATTTTATGTTCCACCAATCTCAACTTGCCATATAATTGTTTTATTTTCCTTATAAAATAACCAAAGTTTAAAATGAAAAAAAAAAAAAAAATTAAACACATAAAATAACATGATTGGTGAAATATAATGTAGAACACAAAAAATAATACATAGGATTTGTATTCAGTTTTGAGGAATACAAATCATTTGTCCCAATTTTCGTATTCCACTCTATTCTCTCCCAATTATAACTTATCATGTATTTATTGAATTTTCTTATAAAATAACTAAAATTTTAAAAAATAGACATGCACATGAACTTATTATTGCTAGATTTTAAAGTGAAACCTAAAAAGTAAGATAACTAATTTGCATTCGGTTTTAAACCAAAATTTTGGCATCTCGAATAAGAGTTTATCAGTAAAATCAATAAAATCTCAGACGGGCACGCTTGTAATGATAAAGCGTAAGAGGACACCACTATCGAGGTTCAATAATCAAAACTTTGGGTTTCTCAGTGCTCCTCGAAAACAAAACTTACAATTTTTAAATGCTTGAAAGTATTTTGTTGCTTACAATTCAAAATCCATTACAAACGGATCAGCATGATTGCCAAAGATTATCCATGATGCTAGCCTTCCCTAGTAAATTGTAATTCTCTTGCAAGTTAGAACTAACAAAAAGGTCGCAAATTTCTTCATTTGATTATGGATTTTCTTGGTTCTACTAAAAATGTTTTCTAGTTACTTCTTGATGGCAACATAAAGCATATACTTGGTATATGACTACGAATCCTACACATCTTCTAGTCATGGGTCATGCAGATTGTACTTTAAAAACCTATATCCACCGCACCTTGCAAACCTTAATATTTTCTCTTTTTGATTAAGAGAGAGTTTGGATTCGGATTATTTCAAGTTGCGTTTCTAATGTTGCGTTTTCTCTTTTTTTTTTTTTTTTTTTTTTTTGGTTCAGCCTACAATGGTTGACCGGTCTTCTGTGAACAGTGCTCTTATACACTGTTCACGGGTCCCACAAACTCCACTTTTTATCAACTTTTTCATTAAAAATGGGTCCCACAATACTATTCACACATTTAAAAATTATTTTGCTACAGTGTTTTCAGTTTTCAGTTTTCAGTTTCAGCAAAATAAGTTCAATCCAAACAGACCCTAAGTAAAATAGACAAACATTATTAAGTGCAAGATTATATTATTACTACTATTTTGGGGACCTAACTATGGTGCTTGAATATTTTTCCCACAATGGGGTTATAATTAGGGTTGACTCAATACAATTTAAGGTCTAAGGCAATAATATTAAATTGGGATTTAAAAAAAAAATTTATTTAGTAATTTTGGATCTTAATACAATTCTAAGCGCCCTATGATGGTGTTGCCTAGTGTGGGCCCATCTTAGACGTGGGCTTGGGAGCACACCACTAACCATGTGGTCTAAGGTGGACAATGGGAATTGACACCTAGTTCAGATTCAATAATCAATCTTGACCCTTATGCACATGTCTAACACATTAAATATTGTGTTCAGAGTTTGGGTACGAGTTTAGGAAGGTGTTATACACCCAAATCCGTCCTAACATAGGTTGACCACCATTTACATGCTTCATTAACATATTCCAATAAGGATCTGAGCCCAAAAGCCCCAAAATCTCCCTCTTTCCTTTTGAAATAATAAATTTAGAGGGTTTTTTTTTTCTTCTTTTATAAAGTAGTTTGGTGTAAATTTATAAGTTTAGTAATAAACTAATAATTAGATATTAGGGAATCAACACTGAAATGAGTTTTGAGGAATGAAAATCCTTTTTACCATTTTTTGTGTTAATTTTATGTTCCACCAATCCCAACTTGCCATGTAATTGTTTTATTTTCCTTATAAAATAACCAAAGTTTAAAATGAAAAAAAAAAAAAAAAATTAAACACATAACATAACATGATTGGTGAAATATAATGTAGAACACAAAAAGTGGGACATAGGATTTGTATTCAGTTTTGAGGAATACAAATCATTTGTCCTAGTTTTTGTATTCCACTCTATTCTCTCCCAATCATAATTTATCATTTATTTATTTGAATGTTCTTATAAAATAACTAAAATTCTAAAAAATAGACACATGAACTTATGATTGCTAGATTTTAAAGTGAAACCTAAAAAGTATGAGTCTGTATGACAAATAATTTGCATTCGGTTTTAAGCCAAAATTTTGGCATCTCCTTAATAAGGGTTTATCAGTAAAATCAATAAAATTTCAGATGGGCACGCTTGTAATGTTTAAGTGTAAGACAGTAAGAGGACACCACTTTTGAGGGTCAATAATCAAAATTTTGGGTTTCTCAGTGCTCCTCGAAAACAAAACTTACAATTTTTAAATGCTTGAAAGTATTTTGTTGCTTACAATTCAAAATCCATTACAATCGGATCAGCATGATTGCTAAAGATTATCCATGATGCCTAGTAAATTGTAATTCTCTTGCAAGTAAGAACTAACAAAAAGGTTGCAAATTTCTTCAATTAATTATGGATTTTCTTGGTTCTACTAAAAATGTTTTCTATTACTTCTTGATGGCAACATAAAGCATATACTTGGTATATGACTTCGAATCCTAAGCATCTTCTGGTCATGGGTCATGCATATTGTACTTTAAAAACTATATCCACCGTTTGGATACTGTTTATTTTGTTGAAAATTGAAAATATTATAAAAAAATAATTTTTAAATATGTAATTAGAGTTGTAAAACCCATTTTTAATTAAAAAAATTACTGAAAAAAGAAGTTTGTGGGTCCCATGAACAGTGCATGGGACCCACTGGTGTGACACCATAGCCACAAAACGCTAAAAAAAAAAAAAAAAAAAAAAAAGGAAACATGCAGATGTAGATGCGTTCCTTTTCATCCGTATCCAAACCCAGGTTCAATGTCAAAGTTATGATTGAATTAAAGAAACATTTGAAGGAAAATGACCACATTTAATTTTATTTTTAGCGATTTTGGTTGTTTGAGATTTTTTTTTTTTTTTTTTGCCAACTGTCTATTGTCCTCCGATCGTCAAGTCTTATGGTGACCGGTGCTTTCTTTTATATTTTAACTTTAAAAAAAAAAATTAATTAGATGATATACAACTTATAATGTGAATAAACTTGGGGATTGTTTTATTATAAACCAATATGAAGTTGATAAATTGGGAAGAGTGACAGCCTCATATTGATTTATAATAAAATTGAAAGAAAAATAAACAAAACTACTGAGTCTGTTTGAACCTCTTTTTTTTTTTTTTTAATACAAGATAGAATTTTTACTCTAACCTAATTTAAGTGCATATGTGTGTGAAACTCTCTCATAGAGACTTAAACCCTGACCCTTGCCCCCCACACCACAAACACTTATACTTGTGAAGTGACCACCGTATCAAAGGTGCACGGTGGTTACCTAATAAGACTTAAACATCCTAACAAACCTCAATTAAAATTAAACTAATTAATGACATTCCAAGTTGATATCCTTCGTTTCTGAATTGACTTTCGGGTCAAGACAACTTTGTCTAGCTAATTTTCTGTTGTTAAGAATAAATTCTTAGCTAATTAATTAATTAGTATTTTAAAAATTATTTTTTGGAGTTTTACTTGGGGCTAAGATTGAATGGGAGAAGACTAGGAGAGATGCACTTAACCAAAATGAAAGGAAACCAAAAAAAAAAAAGGGGGCAAAAGAATAGCGTACCCGGCCTGTACTTTACCTAACAGTGGTGACTAATTTGGATATCATTCTTTATGTATTTATTTTTGATAATGAGCTTGTTTCGATAAGCTTTTTCGCAGAGGAAACACACATGTTGACAGTTGACACTAAACACAATAAAGGAAATCTTTTGGTAGCCCCTTTTTAGTTGAATTGCATTTACAAATCAAACCCAGGTTCAATGTCAAAGTTATGATTGAATTAAAGAAACATTTGAAGGAAAATGACCACATTTGATTTTATTTTTAGCGATTTTGGTTGTTTGAGAAGTTTTTTTTTTTTGCCAACTGTCTATTGTCCTCCGATCGTCAAGTCTTATGGTGACCGGTGCTTTCTTTTATATTTTAACTTAAAAAAAAAAAAAAATTAATTATATGATATACAACTTATAATGTGAATAAACTTGGGGATTGTTTTATTATAAACCAATATGAAGTTGACAAATTGGGAAGAGTGACAGCCTCATATTGATTTATAATAAAATTGAAAGAAAAATAAACAAAATTACTGAGTCCGTTTGAACCTTTTTTTTTTTTTTTTTTAATACAAGATAGAATTTTTACTCTAACCTAATTTAAGTGCATATGTGTGTGAAACTCTCTCATAGAGATTTAAACTCCGACCCTTCCTTCGCACATCACAAACACTTATACTTGTGAAGTGACCACCGCATCAAAGGTACGCGATGGTTACCTAATAAGACTTAAACATCCTAACAAACCTCAATTAAAATTAAACTAATTAATGACATTCCAAGTTGATATCCTTCGTTTCTGAATTGACTTTCGGGTCAAGACAACTTTTTCTAGCTAATTTTCTGTTGTTAAGAATAAGTTCTTAACTAATTCGTTAATTAGTATTTTAAAAATTATTTTTTGGAGTTCTACTTGGGGCTAAGATTGAATGGGAGAAGACTAGGAGAGATGCACTTAACCAAAATGAAAGGAAACCAAAAAAAAAAAAAGGGGGCAAAAGAATAGCGTACCCGGCCTGTACTTTACCTAACAGTGGTGACTAATTTGGATATCATTCTTTATGTATTTATTTTTGATAATGAGCTTGTTTCGATAAGCTTTTTTGCAGAGAAAACACGCATGTTGACAGTTGACACTAAACACAATAAAGGAAATCTTTTGGTAGCCCCATTTTAGTTGAATTGCATTTACAAATCAAACTATGTCCACGTTTATTTTATATATATATATATATATTAAAAAAAAGATTTTTAGAGCTTTTTCAATTTGCACGATTCAATTACCAAAATAGCGAATAAAGCATCGCACTTTTTTTTATCCAAAAAACTTTGAATGTTAGTTAGAGATGGCAGTGAGACGAGCGCATATTTAGGACAAGAGCAGGTGAGTTTGAGGTATTTGGTAATTCTTAATCGGGTAGTTTTGATATTATTGAGGTAGAAATGAAAGAAAAATGGAGTAGGAAATTGTGAGAGTCCTAAAGGGGAGATAATAATCAAATGTTTTAAGTGATAGTAATAAAACATGTAAATAATAAAATAAAAAACTTACAAATATAATGTGTAAACAAGATTAAAATTATATATATATATGCATGGTTTTTGGGTTTTCAATGTTGCCAATGGATAATACCTTATGTTTAAAGAAATGGTAGCAGATTACCTAAAATGGTAAAAATGGTTAATATAGGTTACCAAATATCCAAAAACCTTCCATATCAGCTTACCCATACTCATTTAAGCTACAATGGTTACTTATATTTGGGGAATCTGATGTAGTTATCCATTTAAATGAAATAGAGTTTAGAATAAAGAATTTGATGTGGGGGAAAAAGAAAAGTGGCTAACTAAAATAGGGAAAGTAACAAAGAGGGAGAAAAATACAGGTAAACTACTACTATTGCTCTTACTGTCCTTTGGACTCCATTAAAATTTGAAGGAGAGGTGTTAGTCATGGACAAAACCATGTGCGCTACTATAGTAATATTCAGTGTCTTAGCAAATAATAATAATAATAACTAGCTTTAACACACACACTTCGTGCGTGCAATAAGACTTTTATTTATTTACTTTGGGTTCAATATTGTCATGATTTTTAATTCGTTTATTTCTTTTAACTCAATGCAAAATCCATATTAACCATTGATTGCAAAAATAACAGTCTTCCATGGTTCAACTTCTACTCAAATTGACCATTGATTCATTTTCTACATTTGACTTTAGAATCATCAATGTAAAAGAGAAATATGCACTTTCAAAAAAAATCAAGTATTAAAATGAAATATAATAAAAAATAAAAATAAAAAGAAGATAACAACCTACCCAGACGTACCCCAAACCCTCAAAGTCTCATCTTTACTCCCACTATAGCATTTTGGACTCCAATGACAATCCAAAACCCATAACTGTTAATATAGTAAACTAAATATGACAACCACTATTGTAAACCCAGTGAAATAAATAGCCAAAGAAAAAAACCAAAAACGAAATTTGATTCCTTTTGTGGTACCAAACAAACGCCAAAATAAACTATTTCTTCTTCCCATCCGTCAATGAAAAGCTTGTGCAGAGGAATTGAAAAACAGACATATGAGATTTTTTAAATAAAAATAGTGTGTGCTAATTTTTAGGAAAAAAATAGTGTCTAAATTAGAGATAGTGTCTCCTTAAAAAAAGGATAAGTAATAGAAATTTCATAGAAGGCAACGTGAGAGGACTTTTTTATTTTAAAAAAACGGGATTGATAGCTTGAGTTTAGAAGTTACTTATGGTTAGTGGGCTACTATTAAAGGAATCCTCTACCAAAAAAATTGTAAAAAAGAAAAGAAAATGTTGACCTAATAAAATTGAAGTTTAGATTGAATTTGAAAACCAACAGAAATCATATTTTGTAAGCAATGTTGTACATGAAAGTTAGAAATGTATTTTTATCGAGTTATCCTTTAATTTTGTCTCTATTTAAACTTAGGGGTACATATAAGGCTATTTTTGAACTAACGAAATAATAATACATTTTTTTATCAAATAATACCATTATTACTATTATACAAATAATAATACATTTTTTTATCAAATAATTCATTATTACTATTATAAAAATAATAATATATTTTTTCATTTAAAAATACATTATTACTAATATAAAAATAAAAATAATACATCTTTTTCATTAAAAAAATACATATTACTATATAAAAAAATCTTGAAACCTTCCAATGGACAATTGGACATGATTGTCGGCTAGGCCTTCTCGTGCTTCCCATCCCAATTGTCATGTATAACCTCTCTCTCTCTCTCTCTCTCTCTCTCTCTCTCGTTTTTTCTAACGATCTATTAAATTAGTCATTAAATTTCAGATAAACCCAAGAGGCACTACGCCAATTTAAAAAGTTTTGGAAATGTCTTCCTTCTATAACAATTTGTGTGCAAGCTGCAAAATGATGTCTTCTACTTCTCTACAACAACAATGCAGAAAATATGGTGTAGTAATCAAATGCATTAATGTAAAATAATTCTTCATGCACGATACACTCAAGCTTACACTTCTATAGGCTGTGTTTGGAAACGCAGCTATAGCCTATAGCTGCGTTTTTCAAGCTTACACTTCTATAGGCTGTGTTTGGAAATGCAGCTATAACCTATAGCTGCGTTTTTTATTGGCTATAGCTGCGTTTTTCAAGCGCAGCTATAGCCCTCTTTTTTTGTAGTGTGACATCTAATGTGTGATGCCATTTTTTATTTTTTAGATGCAATAATGTGTGATGACATTATCCACTAGGATAAGCTATATAGGATCTAGATCATTCTATTGAATTTTAAAACTTAGTATTGCTTGTAGGTTGTAACTTAAAAGTATCTAAGTAAGTGTAGCATATGCTTGGTGCTATACATTTATAAATCCAAATTCACAGGCATTTTTGGCCGACTCCTTCACTTTGTGGTCGTGGATCATGTATTTTGTACTTTAGAAACCATATATACCGTTTGCTAGTCGTAGTCGACAATGTCACGATTATGACGTAACAATAGTGGAAGATAACAAGGAACTACTTTTATTTTTGTTTAAGCCTTAGTTTTCAAATGATGGGAATATATTGAACTTTTATTGGATACGTACGGTCCAGTTTTGACAATATGAGATAGCAATGCTTACTCTCTCTTTTATAGCACTCAGTTTTATATATATATATATATATATATATATATCTATTTAGAGCAACTGTATCAATTGATGTAAAATTTCCTTCTATTTTGCACAAAAAAAACTACTTTTTCTATTTTACACACTCATTTTTACAAAACACCCACATCAGTTTATTTATTCTACACATTTATTCAATAAAATATTCATTATTTTACAATTTTTTATTATTCTCTCCCTCATCGCTTTTCTCTCACAGACCCAATCTGAAACCCATTTCTGGAATGTTCTTCGCCGAGGACGTCAAGGGCAAAAGAGGAAATTTCGATGTGGGAGAAGAGGGGACGGGCAGTGAGAGCCGCGGGGATGAAATTGTGGCTGTCAGATGGGGCGGAGGGCAAAGAGTGAGGAGGGGTAGAATGGGAAATGAGGAAAGAGGAGAGGTCATGGAGGGAGAGGGAGGTGTAGTTGGAGCCGTAGAATGGGTTGGGGTCGAGGTGGAGGATGGTTTTGCCGTTGGCGGAGGCGATCACGGATTCTAGTAGGCCTGTGTCGAGGACGATTAGATTGAAGTTAGTCGGCTTGATTGGAGGGTATGATGAAGCATCTTCGCTCATGGCGGCAAGTGTGATGGACTTGACCGACGACAGTGGAGGGTTTGATGGTCGGCAGCAGTGGAGGCATGGTTTGACTGGTAGCAGTGGTGAGAGTGAGAGTGAATGAGGAAAAGAGGGAGTGAATTGAGATGAGAGCAGAGACAAGGAGAGAGTCAAGTGAGAGTGATTGTGAGAGTGATAGTAGAGATAAGAGAGAGAAAAAACTAATAAAATATTAAATGCACAATTTTACACCATTGATGTGGGCATTTTTTTGCTCAAATTGTGTAAAATTAGCCACTTTTTTCATTTTGCACAATTATGCACATACTGATGGGAATGCTCTTAGAATGTTTGTTATTTGAAGAAACCTCTAATGAAATTATGCTAATTATAGTGTCAAAGTTGGCCTTGTCTTCGAATGAATTAAGAGTCAGGACAAGCCAACTTCTTGTTCATTAGAAAAAACTTTTCATCTAATATTTTAATACTGCAATTTTTGTTCTTGGGGTGTGTTCTTGTGAAGCAAAATGTGTGTTTTGCATATGCACGAAACGAAGTAAATATATATATATATATATATATATATATATATAAATATATCACGTTAAATATAAATTAGGTCATTGTGGATATATTCTTTTTCATATACTAAATAGGTCACTATGGGGAAAAATTATAGTCAAGGTGGAGATAGGCTGATATATAGCTAGGTTTTTCTTTCTATACGCGATATATTATATTTCCGTCAACTCATCTGCAAGTTATATATAACTTGAGCGAAGAAGTTGATTCACTTGATTGGTTACACAAAAACAGAGAAATATAAACTGGGTGATAATGGGCCATGAAGAAAATGTCGTGCTAATTAAGGTGTAAATGCTCTTTTAGTCCCTACATTTTGGGGTTATTTCTATTTTGGTCCATATATTTCTATTTTACCACTTTTAGTCCCTAATCTAATTAACGCTTGTTATTTTAGTCATTTCTGTCACTCAACTAACAGAAAAAGCTGATGTGGCAAACGGAGTGCACTGTTGACACAGTAAATGCTGACGTGGCGAATAAAATAATAATAATAAATTATTTATTATTTAATAAATTATTTATTATTTAATAAATGCCAAGTCAGCATAAAATAATAATAAAAAAATATTTTTTCATTTTTTTTCTAAATTCTTTTAAAATAAAATAAGATAATTAAATTAAAAAAATTTATTTATTTCATTATTTTTTTGTGAAGAACATGTTTATGTTCCTTGGGTTTATCCCCAAAAATTTTCTTGAGAAACAAAAACACAAAGAAACCCAAAAAATTCAGCTCAAAAAAGAAATCATAAGCTCAAAAAAGAAATTCAGTCCTCATTTTCAATCCCAGCAAAATCATCAAATCCCTAACCAATAAGCCCAAAAAGTTCAAAAAGAGAAAATCATCAAATCCCAGAAGCCAGAACTCACACTTCTTTAATCACCAAACTCACATTGAAACCCAGAACCCGACCAGGACAACTTCGTCACCGTAGAACCTAGAACCTAGCAACCACTTCAACAACTTCGTCCTCTCGCACACCATCTCCGCCATCGCAGGCTCCACCTCCACCAGATTCTCCACCGTCGTGAGTGTGCTATACACCGCAGCCATCTCATCGGGATTGAGATGGTGGGTGCTGGGTTTGACTGGGTTTGCTGGGGTCTGGCCTTTCTCTTCGGCTTTGATCGGTGATCGTTGGTGGGTTTGACTGGGTTTGATCGGATCTAGGTTTAGAGAAAGAGATGGCTTCTCCGCCTCTTAAGCAAAGCGAAGCCGATACGATTGGCGAAAACCCCTTAGTCCTTGCCGTGTTCGAGGCCCGCCGTTGCGATCTCCACACCACTCGATCTCCTCAGTTTCTCGGCCTCAGGAACCAGCGCGGTCTTTGGTCCAATTCCGATTACGGCTCCAATGTCATTATCAGTCTTCTTGATACCGAAATCTGGCCAGAGCGGCGTAGCTTTTTCGATAGGAATCTCAGAACTTGTTGGTGGGTGCTGGGTTCATTGGTTGGGATTGTAGGGTTTGTTGTTGTTGTTGTTGGTCTGATCGGTGATTGTTTCTAGACATTTGGGGTTTAGGGTTTGCTGGAGATTTGGTTTTAGCGTTTGCTAGGAATTTCGCATTTTGAAATTTCTTTGATTATGGTTTGGTATGGGAGTGGATGAGTTGGGTGCTTTGCTGGGTTTCTATTCTTTGGATGATTTGGTTTGGGTGTGGTTTCGTGTGGGTTTTCCTGTGTTTGCTCTTGTTGATGCTCTTTGATTTGGTGATGTTCATGTGTTTTTTTATTTTTTTATTTATTTTTTATGTTCATGCTCTTTGACATTGGGTTTGCTCTTTGATTCTAGGTTTGATGTCATTGCTGGGTTTATTTCTTGATTTAAGAAGAACATTGAAGAACAAGTTCTTATGTTCTTAGATCTGTAATATTTTGTTTTTAATTTTTTTTATTTAATTAAAATTAATTTAGATGCTGATGTGGCATTTTTTAATGTCAAAATAGATTTTTTTTTTTTATTATTTTAATGTGCAGTTAGCCACGTCAGTTATTTTCATCTGTTGGCTGACGGAAAGGACTAAAATAACAATCGTTAATTGGATTAGGAACTAAAAGTGGTAAAATAGAAATGTAGGGACCCAAATAGAAATTACCCCAAAATGTAGGGACGAAAAGAGTATTTATGCCGCTAATTAATAACTTGAAGTACACTGTAGGGACAAAGGAGTAGTACTATCTAATGATAATACCCTATTAATTAATAACTGCAAATGATATTTGAAAGGAAACAAAAGATTACATTTCTATTTGTCAGTAGGGCCTGACCATAACTTGTGCTTGTGCACTCTTTTGTGAGCATGATTATGCTATGGATTGGGGTGTATTTTTTAATATTGTGTACAATTTAAATTTTCTTTATAGCAATTAAGAGAGAAATAGTATTAAATATGAATCCTAAGAGTATTTACTACTATTTATTATTCACTTTATCTCATTTTGTTGTAAAGTTTAAAAAACTAAACTTTTTAGAAGAATATCATTTTAATGCTTTGTCTCTCAAAGAAAAATATATACGATATTTGATAGATATGATACGTTTTGAACTTACAGTTTTCACTCTATAATAAATGTTCTTTATTATTAGGTCATGACATTAATTGTTTTTTTTTTTTTTTTTGGTAGAGACACTACAAGAATTTTGATCTTGTAGTGACACTACAAGCCATCAGGTCCTCAGATTCTTCTCATCCAGAGTATGGAATTGTGATTCGTGATGTTCTCAAGTTAGTCAGTGGTTTTTCTTTTTGTAGTTTTTCTTATGTAAAATGGCAAGGAAATTTAGTTGCCCATTGTTTAGCCAAGTCCTCTAAATCTGGTTGTGAGCTGCAAGTTTGGCAAAATTCTATCCCTAATAACATAACTCCTATAGTCACACGTGACTCCCTGTAATTCTTTTTATTTCAATAATACTCAGACTTATCTGGTTTGGTTTCTCAAACAAAACAAAAAAAATTGGTCTTTTGCAATCAATGTTTTAGCGACGACCAAAAAGTCGTCACTATTAGGCATACATTAGCGACGAAAATATATGGTCATCGCTAATAAGTGTATTGTAGTGACGACACTAAGGTAGTCGCCAATAAGTCGTCGCTAACGCCATGGAGGAAATTTTATTTACTTTTGGAAAATGGAGGGAAACTTTTAGCAATGACAATAAATTTTGTTGTAACGACATTTACGTCGCTAAAATAAGATATGTTTTAACAATGACATCTATCATCGCTAATAATCATCTTTAGTGACGATCTTATGTTTCGTCACAGATATGTGGCCAAAAATATATAGTAAATATATTATATATGCTTTATTTATCAGCGATAACAAATTGGTGGTCGTTATTAGAAGGCTATTAGCGATGACACAACATGTCGTCGCAAATATATCTACCTAAATATAATGGAGGGTAAAATTTTCACTCTCAAAAAGTGGTGGGAATTATTGGAGGGAAGCAAATTTTATATTAGCAACGAATTAGGTCGTCGCTATAAGAGATCTTTTAATGAAGACAAAGATTGTCGTCACTAATATGTGGCCAAAACAATTTTGATATAATAATTTTTTCATTTATCAAATCCTCCAAATGCCTCTTAAAATATTTAAAATGACATAAATTCCTTTAATATGTTTGAAATGATTAAAATGCCATTAACCTCGTCAAAATGACCAAAATACCCCCAAAACTTATAAAATGACCAAAATAAACTTGAAGTCTCCAAAGTAATTTAAAACTTTCAAATCCGTTAAAAAAAAGAAGAAAAAATGAGACAACAGAGGGCTTGTTGCTTCAAAATAATCTCAAATCATAATGTTACCCATTTGAAACTCGAAATCGATAAAATAATAAAAATTGAGAAAGTTCTGATTCCACTCAAAATATTGACTAATTCTCATAGTTATCAAAACGTGAATCGTATCGTGAATCAATTTATGATTTTTCTGTATCATGTGTCATAAGAAAGGTATTAGTCAATATTTACCAAACTAATACATTCATTACAAATATATGAAAGGTATACTCATTATAAATTCATAATATATTCAACTAATAACCAATTCAATCATCAATTATGTAATAATATGTACCAAAAGTAAGTAAATAAATCAAATTAAAATATATTTGTAACATACATGTTTAAATTAATTAAAATCAGAAGTGATAAGACATGATATATGAGCCAAAATAATAAATTTTTTTATCATTTTGCCTAAGCAATTTTATCTAAATCAATGTTAACATAATGTTCATCATCTTTCAAAATTATTTCTTTATTAACATTTTCTAACAACTTCTCCAATACCCAATAATCCACTGAAAACCTTCCCACTGAACCAAATTTCACAAAGTCTAATGGTCTCGAGATCATCTATTAAGTTTGACCGGGTTTGACCAATTTTAACTAAATTTTAAATGTGCCTTTCTCTAAATCTAACAGTTTGATTGTGACCATAATTTACTAGAATTATCCTTTCATTACACTCTTCAAATCTAACGGTTAGATTTCAAATCTAACTATAGCATGAGATGGACATGTGTTGTGTATCTGTATGACTATGTTCTCTTAATTTGACCATCCAATTGGTCTCAAATTTCACCAACACTAATATGTCATTATACTCTTTAATCCTAATGATCAAGATTTGAATATGAATTTCACCAAGTCCAGTGGTCACAGGACCATCTATGAAGTTTAACCGGGTTTGATCAACTTTAATTAAACTTTGACTGCGCTTTTCTCTAAATCTAGCCGTATGATTGTGATCATAATTTACTAGAATTAACATTTCATTACACTCTTCGAATCCAACGGTTAGATTTCAAATCTAAGGGTGGCGCATGATGGACATGTGTTGTGTATCTGTATGGCTATGTTCTCTCAATCTGACCATCCAATTGTTCTCAAATTTCACTAACACCAATATGTCACCATACTCTTCAATCCCAATGATCAAGATTCGAATATGAATTTCACCAATTCTAGTGGTCTCAAGACCATTTATTAAGTTTGACCGGATTTGATCAACTTTAATTAAACTTTGACCGCGCCTTTTTCTAAATCTAACTATTTGATTGTGACTATAATTTACTAGAATTAACCTTTCATTACACTCTTCGAATCCAACAGTTAGATTTCAAATCTAAGGATGGCACGTGATGGACATGTGTTGTTATGTTCTCTCAATATGACCATCGAATTGTTATCAAATTTCACCAACTGGTATATGTCACCATACTCTTCAATCCCAATGATTAAGATTTGAATACGAATTTTGGGATCATCTATTAAGTTTAACCGGGTTTGACCAACTTTAACTAAATTTTGACTGTGCATTTCTCTAAATCTAACTGTTTGATTGTGACCATAATTTACTAGAATTAACCTTTCATTACACTCTTCAAATCCAACAGTTAGATTTCAAATCTAAGTATGGCATGAGATGGACATGTGTTGTGTACCTGAATGGCTATGTTCTCTCAATCTGACCATTCAATTGGTCTTAAATTTCACCAACACTAATATGTCACCATACTCTTCAATCCCAGTGATCAAGATTTGAATATGAATTTCACCAAGTCCAGTAGTCACAGGACCATCTATTAAGTTTAACCAAGTTTGACCAACTTTAACTAAACTTTGATCGTGCCTTTCTCTAAATCCAACTGTTTAATTGTGACCATAATTTACTAGAATTAACCTTTTATTACATTCTTCGAATGGTTAAATTTCAAAACTAAGGATGACGCGTGATGGACATATGTTATGTACCTGTATAGCTATGTTCTCTTAATCTGACCATCCAATTGTTCTCAAATTTCACCAACACCAATATGTCACCATACTCTTCAATCCCAATGATCAAGATTCAAATATGAATTTCACCAAGTCTAGTGGTCTCGGGAACATCTATTAAGTTTGACCGGGTTTGACCAACTTTAACTAAACTTTGACCACGCATTTCTCTAAATCTAACTATTTGATTGTGACTATAATTTACTAGAATTAACCTTTCATTACATTCTTCGAATCTAATGGTTAGATTTCAAATCTAAGGATGGCACGTGATGGACATGTGTTGTGTACCTGTATGGTTATGTTCTCTCCAATGTTATGATTACCGTTTTGGATCCCATTTCAATTTGTCCAATGAAATGAAATATTTCAGTACCGGCCATTTTCGGTGTACCGTTTTAGGACATTTCAGATTTCAAAATGTATAAAACTATTTGTTAGATTCTAAAGTTTAGGACTTTATGTATTTAGAACTCTAATTTGTATTGTTGGCAAACCATGATCAAAACAATGTGTTTAGAAGTGTTTAAAGCTAGCTCAAAGTTGTATGTCAATGTAAAGTTGGAATCAAGTGTAAAGCAGAAAGCAGTGTGGCTTTCGGCTTGGCTCGATCGATCGAAGCTTAGGCTCGACCGATCGAACGTCGGGCAGATTGCTTTTCTGTAGAATTTTCCAACTCAGCCCTTGTTGTTTTAAAACGTTTTTATTGTTTTAAAACGTTTTTAGGGTTTTCTTATTTGTCCTAAGTATAAAAGGCAAACCCTACTACGTTTTAGTGTTGCTCATATTGCGGTTTGTGTAAATCTCTTGTGAGATCTAGAGGAGCTTTCCTTTACACAAACTTAGGGTTTTCAAGGAGGAGATATTCTCTACACCTTGATGATCAAAACAGTTGTTGCCATTAAAGCTTAAAGAAGACACAAGCGGGGGTGCTTGTAGCTAGTGGGAATCCAAGAAAGAAGGAGTCCGTGGATTCGGAGCTTGCACGTGGTCGTGTTAGTAAGTTCTACTAGTTGGTAGCATTAGGAAGTCGAGCGGGGGTGCTTGTAAGTCCTTTCGTATGAACTTCGATTCTTTCTGATAGTGGATTCAAGTTTACCTTGAGGATAGCTAGGTCAAATCCTCCCCAGATTTTTACCGGTTTGGTTTCCTGGGTGATCATATCGTGTGTTATTTATTTTTCGCTGCTTTGCATGATTTGATCTTTATTATTGTGATAACCTAGACTTGTTTAATTGGACTAAGTAACAACTTGGCTAATTACCTAGGTTTAATCAATTGTTTAAGGGGTCTAAAAACTGTCACTATTTACTTTTAAAAGCATATTACTTTTATATATATATATATATATATATATATATATATTCTTCATAACCTATTACTTTTAAAAACATAAGAGTTATATTTATAAAACTTTTTATTTTAAAATTAATCTAATCAAATCAATTAAACTACTATTATTTTAATTAAAATACTAATTAATTCTTTTAATGCAGCAAACTAACAAACCAAGGCTAGACTCACTACACAAAATCAAACCATCTCTATTTCCAACATTTTATTATATTTTACTTTCATATCATTTTTTTTCTCGTCTTTTCTCATCCCCACACATCTTCATTTTTGTTTGACTCCTTTATTTCTATCCTTCAGCACATCTTTCTCTACACATTGACTCAAACACACAATCTTAGATTTTTCATCTTTCTTTTTATGTTTTTTTACTCACACACGCAACTTATCTTTTTACTCTTAGTCTATCTTCTCAATTCCCTCCTCTCTCTCTCTCTCTCTCTCTCTCTAACAGATGGAGATCCAAATTTGTTAAGCTTGATTGTATGAACCATAATATTTCCCTAGTTCTGTTACTGCTATTCTTCTACAACTCATGAAGCAAAAGACTACACATGGTAAAATTATAAATCCATTTAGACATTTGATATTATTTTAGTGTACCGTATTTGAAGTTTTTTTAAAAAAATTTATAAAAAAAGAAAAGATGTGAAGTTTGTATTGATCTTCACGTTAGTGGATGTCAGACACACAAAACAATAAAACAAAATATAAGATTATTTTATTCAAAATAAATTAAAAAAGAGGCTGAAGTTGAAACTTAAAACTTTGGAAGAAGTAAAGAAACATTGGGTCAAGCACATAAAAAAGGACAAAACCAATGTTAGGTTGGATAAGAAAATCTACATGTGAGCAGCTAACTTGAGCTTCCACAAAATACGCCCCTTGGTCATTGCATTCAATGGGGTAAGTGTCTTTGAGACGGCCCATCATCATCTCAATTCCCAATTTTGACTTTTTATGTAAAAGAAAAAAAATAGTAGCTATATAGGCTACTGATGTATGATAGTGAAAAAGGAAAAAATAAAGACACTTCCAATGCACAAAAAGATTTAGAAGATATGGATATACGTAAAGATTTGCACTTACAGAAAACTAGTACATCTCCAAAAATGCCACAAGCAAAGTATACATTGACAAAAGTTGAGAATACAAGTTTTTGTGATTGGTTGAAAAATGTGAAGTTTCCTGATGGGTATGCATCTAACATTAGTAGATGCGTGAACATCAATGAGGGTACAATTTCAGGAAGGAAAAGCCATGATTTTCATGAACTCTTACAATGATTACTTCCTGTTGCAATTCGTGGATATTTCAATGATAATATACGTACAACATTAATTGAATTGAGTTTATTTTTTAAGGACTTGTGTTCACGAACATTGAAGTTAGATGTCTTAAATCAAATGAAGGAAGACATTGTTGTGATTTTATATAAAATGAAAATGATATTTCCACCTGCTTTTTCCCATATAGTGGTACATCTAGCTTTTCATTTACCTCGAGAAGTAGAGCTTGCGGACCTTGTTCAATTTTGTTGAATGTATCCAATTGAAAGGTTTTTTGGTAAATTAAAGTGGTTTGTGCAAAATAGAGTACGTCCAGAAGGGTCAATTGTTGAGGGATATTTATCTATTGAATTTCTGACATTCTGCTCCATGTATATTCGTGAGATTAAGACAGTATGGAGTTGCGAGGAGTGAAATAGTGACAAGTGCAAGGGGGAAAGGGATGTAGGCTTGTCTATTTTTTCACAACTAATATGTCCTTTGGGAGCAGCAAAATATGTAAGACTTGATGATACACATCTCACACGGGCTCGATGGTATGTGCTTAGCAATTGCTCATAAATTGATTTATACAAAACGTAAATGTTTCATTGAATTTTTTTTTTCAATTTACATGTTACTTAGCAATAAAATGAAGTGCTTATATGTTTTTATTATGTAGTAAGCATTATCTGAAGATCCATTGATTTTTTTTTTTTTTTTTTTTATAGAAAATTTTCATGTTACTTGAAAATAAAATGAAGTGCTTATATTATATTTATAATGTAGTGAGCATTATTTGGAGATCCAGGGAGAAGGCATCATTGACATTGATAATAAACATGAAGTTGAATTCAAAAATTGGTTCTGAAATCGTATATGTGGGAGTAATGCAACAAATGTGTCAAAAGAATTATATAGTCATGCATGCAGATTTGATGCTCTAGTTGTAGTTTACCAAGGTTGCATTGTGGATGGTGTTAGGTTCCACACAAAAGTTCATGAATATACTCGTCGTACTCAAAATAGCGGTGGCTTTGTTTCGAGTGAAGATGGCATAACAAAAACTGACTAGTATGGTGAGTTGAGGAATGTTTTGGAGCTAACCTACTTGGGCAATAATCGTGTATATTTATTTGAGTGTGATTCGTGGGACACTAGGGATGGAATAGGAATGCAAAGGGATGAGCATTTTACAAGTGTGAATACATCTCATACATGGTATCATTCTGACCCATTTATTCTAGCATGCCAAGCTTCATAAGTTTTTTACTTGAATGATACCAAATTGGGCTGTAGTTGGCGAGTGGTGCAACATATGACGCATAGAAACGTATATGGTATTCCCACAGGCACAAAGAAAGTGTATGAAGAAAATGAAGAAGATAATTGTTAGGTTCTAAAATCTTAGGATTTTATGTATTTGGAACTCTAATTTGTATTGTTGGCAAACCATGATTAAAACAATGTGTTTAGAAGTGTTTTAGACTAGCTCAAAGTTGTGCATTTATGTAAAGTTGGAATCGAGTTAAAGCAGGAAAGCATTGTGCCTTTCGGCCTGGCTAGATCGATCGAAAGACAGGCTCGATCGATCAAAGCTCAGGCAGAATGATTTTTTGCAGATTTTTCCAACTCAGCCCTAAGTGTTTTAAAACGTTTTTAGGGTTTCTTATTTGTCCTAAGTATAAAAGGCAAACCCTAGCCACGTTTTAGTGTTGCTCATCATTGCGGTTTGTGTAAATCTCTTGTGAGATCTAAATGAGTTTTCCTTTACACAAACTTAGGGTTTTCAAGGAGAAGATTTATCTACACATTGATGATCAATTCAGTTGCTGCCATTGAAGTTTAAAGAAAACACAAGCGAGTGTGCTTATATCTGGTGGTGAATCCAAGAAAGAAGGAGTCTGTGAATTCGAAGCTTGCATGTAGTCGTGTCAGTAAGTTCTACTGGTTGGTAGCAATAAGAAGTCGAGCGTGGGGGCTTGTAAGTCTTATTGTATGAACTTCGATTCTTTCAAGATAGTGGATTCAAGTTTACCTTGAGAATAGCTAGGTCAAATCCTCCCCAGGTTTTTATCGGTTTGGTTTCCTGGGTGATCATATCTTGTGTTATTTATTTTCCGCTACTTTGCATGATTTGATCTTTGTTATTGTGATAATCTAAACTTATTTAATTGGACTAAGTAACAACTTGGCTAAATTACCTAGGTTAAATCAATTGTTTTAAGGGGTCTAAAAACTATCAATAATGGTGATAAGGTATACCAAGAAAGTGAATGTATTGGGGTTAATGTAATAATTCAACAAGAAAATGATGAAGACTCAACTTTGTTACATAGAGATGATGTGCCAACAATAGATTTAGGGGACTTAATACCTATTGATGATGTATATGTGTAACTTGATGGAAGTATGTTCATCAATGATGACTTGTCTAATGAGGAATGGGATACAAACTCCAATCATGAAGAAGAAACATATAGTGATGAAGATGTTTCAAGCTCAAATCAAGAAAAAGATTTATCTAGCAATGATGAATCTATTGGAGATCTTAGGGATGAAGATTAAGTTGAGTTTTGATGCAAATTATGTTTTGTTAAATACATAAAGCTTTCATATATTCTCAGCTATGGTATTTTTGAAAAATAAAAATATTAAAGTTTTACTTGGATATTAAAACTATTTTGTACACATTTTTGTCATCTACTTTAGTTGACCTTTACATTGGTTTATTCTTTTTATTTTATGTTAAAATTTTGCATGCCTTGGGCTACTGATGATGTTAAGGAGAGATACTTTTCATTGCAAACTTGGTTATATATCTTCTTGAGGATTTTGTTATTATTTTATTATTATTTGAGAGAGTAGATTTGAATTTAAATTATGCATATGATATAGAACTTGGGTATTGTTTTTCCTTATTAGTAGTTATTGATTGAGTAGTTGCTATGCTTATACGAGTATTTGTTATTGAAATTTTGTGATGTGTGGAATTGTGGTTTATTAAAGTCGAATTATTGTGGCAGCAACCTGATTGTCTTTATCATAAGTTTCTCCTTATTAGCCCAATTTAAGACTCCTGTTTATAACATGCAAATAACACCTTGTCTTCTACACCATGACAATCCATCTGACAAAATCTAATTCACAAATGGCTAGCATGTGATCCTTGTAGAAGATCTAGTTGCTTAACCCACTCAAGCTGTGAAACTTCTTGATTCATTTGCAAAATATACTACACAGTTCTCTGGTATTAAAGCACATTATTTATGTGTCATTCTACATTTTGACAAGTGCCTGCACTTTTGGAACTCATTGTTGTGTTTGTTTGTTTGGATAGGAGATTGAGAATGAGAAACTTAAGTTGGAACATGTTTATCTTTTAGAGGAGAATAGTGGGTTACGTGTGTAGAATCAAAAATTGGCAGAAGATGCTTTTTAAGCAAAAGAACTGGCTTCTGCTGCTGTTGTGGAGCTGAACAATTTGGCTAGTGAAGTGACAAAGCCCTCCAACATTTTGGTTTCGGGTCTCCTGGTCTTCAAAGGCTGTGAGTAGTCTCCCTTTCTTTTCCCTCCTTTTGTGTTTACTTCTATAATTCAATGTTATTGTAAATTATTCCGTATAAATCTAAAATTTGAGAGAGAGAGAGAGAGAGAGAGAGAGAGAGAGAGAGAGAGAGAGAGAGAGAGAGAGAGAGAGACATTTTTGGAGAAATAATGAAATGTGATATAATAGCAAGTGGAATTGTCAATGCTGCAAAACAGGTTAGTTTGTGTTTGATTATCTCAGGTTCATTCTCAACGGTTTCTACTTTCTTGGACATGGTTAACCTTCTTATTAGTACCATGTCCTCTGGCCCATAAAATTATTGCATTTTGTGTTTTTAACGCTTACATTTTCTTTCTCTTATATTTGGATGATATATCATTTTATTTTTATTAGTAAGAATAATTTATTGAAAAAAAAAAACTATTTCATGCAAAAAAGGCATGAATTAGCCAAAAGAATAATAAAATGACTAGAAATTATGTACAAGACAAGAGTCTATGAACATTGGAATTGAATCACTAGATGTGAGTCACCTAGCTCAAGATCAATCAAACAAAGTGCGTACAAAAGAGGCTAGAAAATTAATTTTGAATAAATTTTGTGAAACATTTACTAAAAGTATTTCATGGAAATTAATTTCAAAGAGATGAACATTTTTGACATCTTTTAATGAAAAATTAAATGGAAAAAGGAATGATAGAAAAGACACTTTGTGATAATTGAACTATCATAACATTTTAAATTGTTACTTTTCTTTCAACTTCAGTTTAATTTAATGACTTCATTGCCTCCAAGCAATTTGCTAAAGAGTTAACTTCTGTTGGGTCTTGTTTTGAAGGTTATGCTGAAAGTACCAGTGGTAGTTTGTCTTGAAGGCACAAACGTGATCAGAAAAGAGCACGATCTCACTCTTTTGTTCAACTTGTAAGTCCAAGGCGTTTAGCAAACATTGTGTGAAAGAAAGAAAGTTTTTATTTTTATTTTTTATAGAAGAAGAAACTAAACTCAAAGTTTGACACTTCAACTTTGGGGAGTGTCAAAGTTCACATTTTTCCTGATTGTGTTAAATTGAGGTACTTTTGATGATCTCTCTTCATTTTACCTTCTGGGTATTCCTTAATTTTGGTAAACAAGTTGTGGGTATCTTTGAAAATCCGCAATTTTTTCATGGTTCAGTTGTGGGTCTCTATGTCTTAGAGTATCATGGGTTTTGAATGATTTTTGAGTTTTTGTGTGTTTTGGGTGTAATTGACTGGTGAATTGTAAAAAGGGTCTTAATTTAATTTGAGTTATGAAGCCCTTTTTTAAAGGATACTAGTTTGGAAATACTGAGAAAATTGGATATAGAATTTTAGCTGTTACTTTTCTTTCTTTTTCTTCTTTGTCTTGTTCCTTGTTGGCTCTTGTTTTGTATACTTCCTATGTGCTATGGTTACACCCACTTTTTTGTGCTTTCTTGAATGAATTTTGTTTAATTATCAATTATGAATGAGATTATAATTGTGTTTTTTGTTGGTTTGGTTTTATTTGCCTGAAACATGTATAATTCTTGTGCTAGGCTCACTTATGAGCGTTAAATAATTATAATATTTATATAGTTTACTTATAAAGAAGAAAGATTTGGGATTTATAAGGTTCTTTTCTTAGCTTTAGGATTTATAAGATTTAGGATTTATGCTGAAAGTTGCTGCCTAAATGGCTTTTAGGAAATCATTAGTAGTGGATTTGTAATGGTTTGGTGATGATTTTACATTCTCATATTTGTTTCAATTGCAAAGCCATTAATTGTTGATGGAAGTGCAAAGTCACATGCATTATCACTCGTATTTGATCAAAACTCCCTTCAAAAACTTGAACCTCCACTTGTTCTTTAGAGTTTGTTAACCATGGTATGCAATTGTAAGACATGTCTTATTACCTTCACAGTTGCCACAAAAATGTTGTAATTTCAAAATTGTCACTCCTATCATGATTGTAGGAGGTGTCCTCTTTAAGGTATATATTGTTGGTGAAACTATAAAGTTGGTCAGATGTTTTTCCTTACTTGATGATGTTTGTAAAAGGGAGCTCTCCAAAAATGCAGGTGTGTATCATGTTCCAGGGGCTTCTTATACTGCAGCTTCAGCCGATGATGCAAATTTGGACCCTTGTGTTGCTAGTGAGCCATCCTTTCTGAGAAAACATTTCTTCAATTGTTCCTAATTTTCTTATTTGTTTTTCAAGAATCATGTGTTTTATCATGGGTTTGGTTTGCATTGTTCCGATGGATTTTAAACTTATGGAAAAAGATGTTTCCTATTAAGGGTTAGTGGGGATGATTGGATTGATTGAGCCACTTCATATTAGGTTTTTCTTAGTGCAATCTTGGTGATGTAAAAGCCTAAAAGGGGTTGTGTTCAGATCATGAAATTTTAATTTTAGGCTATGGGTCACAGAGCCTCTCTAAATTTTTTGACCATTGTTTCCCCTACAGAGCTTCCTCCACGACCTTTGCTCGAGAAACTTGCAAAGGAACTTCACCATCGACTGGTTCTTTTCATCATTCTCTCTATGATTTCATGGAAGCACACATGTCCATGCATTAATGAGATGTTGAAGAGGGGAATATATTTCATTGCAACAAGTTTCAGCTTGGTTGCATATCTTCATGAGGAATTCGTTATCATTTTATTAGTATTTGAGTGAATAGATTGGAACTTTTATTATGTATATGATATTGAACTTGAGTATTGTTTTCCCTTATTAGTAGTTATTGATTAAGTAGTTGTTATGCTTATATGAGTATTTGTGATTGAAATTTTTTTATGTGCATAGGATTGTGCTTTGTTATTTCCCAACAGGTACCCATGTAAAATTTAGAATGTAAATTTAAAAAAAAAATTAAAAAATGCAAAATATTATTAGCGACGACAACGTCAACGCTAATATTTTATCATATCATTAGCGACGACAAACAATATCATCACCAATATGCAATTTTTATTGATAACATGTTTGTGGTCACTAATATATCATTATTTATGGCGACAGCAAGCGTCGTTGCTAGTAATGACACATTAGCGACAACAAAAATGTCGTCCTTAATAATAATCTACTAATGACGACAAAAAAAATCGTCACTACTAATGAGCTAGTAGCGATGACATTTCGTCTTGGGTTCTTAAGTTATTTATGATGACAATTGTCACTATTAGTGACAACTTTGTCGTTGTTAATAGTATCGTATTTGTAACTAAAAAACTTTTTTGTTGCCATTTTCTTTTAATGAAAGTTAGCAATGACATTTTTCGTAGCCAATATAATTAGTGACGATATTTAAAGCATTAGTGATGATTATATGCCGTCACTAAAGACCAAATTTCTTGTAGTGGAATAGTGGGGGAGGCGGAAGGTGAGTTCCAACTATAAATAAGCCACATAGGATATTATTATCATTGGACTATCACCTAAACCCCCCACATTAATTTGTTTTGGAATAGATGAAATTCAAACCCAAATTTTTATTCGACAACAAAATATTTCACTACTTGAGTTAATTGGATGTGATTTAATTTAAAAATTAATGAAAGAAGGGTATTAATTTTTTAAATAATGTAAAAGATAAATGAAAACATTATCAATGTTGTGTTTATTGACTTTTAAACATAATCATATTACCGGACATCCCAAATAGAATAGATTGCATAGCCAACAATATGGTACAAAGGGATTAACAATTTAATAATTCAAAACATGGAAATAAAAATCTATTAACTTCCAATTATCATAATTCACCCTTGGCCTATTTGGGTACCGAGATAATGGGTTCATTAATGTAAGGTATGACGTAAACCTGAAGATCCCAAGTTCAATCCACCATACTATCAGTTTATAGATTTCTAGGTCATTTCATGGATAAGGTGTAAGATAATCTTGTCAAAATTTAGGGCACCACTTACTTAGATTTAAAAAAAAAAATAATAATAATAATCTAAAATGATGTTTGGCAACATTCTAAGTATGTGCATACTACATGTGTATGAGGCTGGTTTAAGATAACTAATGACTAGCCTCTTTTGAAAACTTCTTCTTTTTTTTAAAAGAAAAAAAAAAAAAAAATATATATATATATATATATATATATTTATAACATTACCAAGTTGTAATGACCAAGTAGTTCCTATTAATGGAATTAGAATTATTTTTGGAAGTATGGGAAAAAATTTTGAGAGAAAAGTTAACATTAAAGATTAAAGAGTTATATTGTAATATATAGACAAAGTTTTCCTTCAAATTGGTTTGAAGTAATTTCTCAAAAAAAAAAAAAAAAAGTAATTTGAAATAATTTCCTTAAAGGTCCAATTCATTATGTGACAATTTATAAAACCATTCATGTCCGCATATATTATATCACACGAGTCATTAAATATGTCATGTAACTAAAAAGACAGGTGTAATAATTTGAATTGCCACCTAGTGGTCTGGGGGTAAATCTATGTCAATGATATACACAATAAGTTTAAAGACACAATATTTTCACAATTGTTAACATGATCGGCTGGTTGTGATTAGTGTATAAAAAAAGTATGTTAGTGCAAAACACCTAATGAAAGTGATATTGTCACAACCAAAACAAGTCATTTCAACAATTGTGAAAAAAATTATATATATATATATATATATATATTACTACCATTAGTGCGTTGAAATGATTTTTATATATCTATAAACTACGTAATGGCACATTAAAAAATTCGCTGATATATGTTCCTTTCCTTGAAAAACTGTGCTGTCCTCGTGCACAAATTAAATTTTTTCTTTCCCACATCATCAATATGGAAAGATGGATAATTAAGTAGCTTAATATTAATTAAACTGGCAAAAACAAACAGTTGCTTGACAAACAAGTTATTACACAAAAATAACAGAATCATTGAGTACAATGAAACTAAGATATGATTCCAATGCGACAAAGACTAGCATCTTTAATCCTCATTAACCATGACAGTCTACCTGACGTAGATTAAGACCTTAAAATTAAATATTTCGCTAATTAGATTATTTGCACAATATAGTATCATATAATTCATGTGGCATATGCTGTGTTCGAGTAAATCTCTGTGGAACCAGAATTGAGTTTTGAGTACCAACCAATTGTAATAGCTATTGATAAAGCAAACATTAAAGAGGATATGTTTTTTCTTCTTTTTTTTTTTTTAAGGGAAAAGAAACTAAATTAGTATTGTGCATTGGTGGTGAATATTAAGCACGCAAAGCAAGTTGCAGAAGAATTAAAATTATAAAAACTAAATTGCATACCGAATCAAATCTTCACAGAGGAAGTTGGAATATAAGATCAAAGATTATTCTTAATTTATTGTTTAATTATCCATTTGGTTGCACTTTGGTTATGCCGTCAGAATCTGGAATAGTACTCAAAGATACAAAGTGGGTTCTCCCTTAATTAAAGTAAGCAGTCTGTCTCTGATAGATTCCTTCTTTTTCTGGTCATGCTCAATTTTAGTTTATTCTTCCACTTGTGTTGACAATATGCAAAATTATTGTTCAGTTGTTATTTACATGGTCATGTATTAGATATCCTGAGAAAATAATAGGTTCAAACTTCAAACTTCAAACCAGTTTCTTTACTTGTTCAAAACGCACTAGTTGACATTTTTATACAGAAAATTTTCCTCAATTCTTGGCAAAACTTTTCTGAGAGAAATGGCAGATAGGATATGGAACAGTGATGCGGAATTAGTTCAATGTCAACAGATTCACATGTAAGACCTAGTGTTGCTTCTCAATTGCCTCTTGTTCAAACTTTTTTTCCTAGTCAAAATAAAGTGGCATTGAACTCTGAAGGGCTGGTCATTACCAATTTGTGGATTGCCTGAAGAAGATTCGAAGTGGACAAATTGTTCTACATTCAAAGATTCACCATTTGAACAGAAAAAAAAATTGAACAAAAGTCAAGAATATATTTCTATACCTTCCCCACCTCACTATGTCAGTCAAGACAGTCAGAAAGAACTCTCAATCGTATTATAGCATCGAATTTAATTGTCCCGCCAGTTGTTTAAACCAAGTGGGTTAGGTTGTAAGTAGTCCATTAAAATAATGGATTATTGTTACAACTTACTATCACTTCTTGCATAACGAAGGTAATCAAATCTTGCATCACTTCTTGCATAACGAAGGTAATCAAATCTTGCATAACGAAAGGTAATCAAATCCATGCTAAAGTTATTTTTTTTATAGTGCAAGAGTTAGGGGCTGTTTGACACTGTTGTTTAGACAATAGTTTTTAGTGTTTCAACAACAATAACACTTCTAACACGTATTTCTATAACACTCAAACAGGTATTTTCATAACATTAAAAACTGAACAACAATACTTAAACACTACTACTAAACGGGCCTTTAGTATTAAAAGGTATATCAAAGATAAGAAATATGATGCATAATACCATATCAAATGTAGCAAGTAAATTAACAGGACAAATTTAGCTGTTAAACAGCTCTCTCTCTCTCTCTCTTTGAGACTTAGGGCAAATGAACCAGTCAATTAATTATGTCAAACCTTAATGGAAACACAAGACAATGTCAAACATGGTTCTTCTTCTAGATCCTAACCGAATAAGGATTGAGAGTTAGGTAAAAGAAGTAGGTCTTAATTGGGCCATTTCGTTTCAAAAGCTTCCCCATTACAATAAAAGATGTGGAGAGTTATACTTTTATCTAGGGCCGGTGCAATATCCCGCTCAATCAGCTCAAACCACCTGAATTGCTTGGCTCTGGCCCACCCCAGATTAATATGATATTTATATCTAAGCAAGTTGGGTGGGTTTAAGTGTTAAAGCAGTGGGTCGAATTGGATAGCAGGTTGTGTTTTTTTTAAACCACTAAGACTCGACCCAATTCGCCTATAATATATATTCATATCTTGTTAGTCTATATCTCATATCAAATTTAAGTTTTTTTATTATTTATTTTTTTACTCCATGATCTACATATGTTAATATGGAAAATGTGAAATTTTTTTAACATATTCATAAGCATTCATAATGACATGGATATGCTTAAAACCCTTTTTTTTGTGGAGAAAATGATAATATATATATATATATATATTAGGTTCTAAATGTTTCAGATTAAATATTTAGATTTCTATTTTTATGTATGTTAGCAAACTAAGATCAAAACATGTCTAGATTATGTATTAGACATTACTCATGATAGTACAAATCCAGATTAAGAACTTAAAAGCTGTAGAAAGGAGAAATTAATTTTAGTGAGGTTCAACCGATTGAAATTAAACTTCGATCGATCAAAAATCGCAGTCAGGATTTTTTTTGTAGAATTCTATTTCAGTCCAAACACTACAAAAATGTTTAGGGTTTTAAGTGAAACACTTCTTGGTATAAAAGGATAACTCTAACTACGTTTTAGAAGTTCTTGGAAGTCTTGTGAGTTACTCCTATGAGATTTGAGAGGTTCTATATCTTCTAACTCAATAAGCATCTGTCAGATCAAGAGATCTACAATCAAGAGATCTACAATCAAGAACTGGTGGAATCAAGTTGCTGCTACAAGATCAACAACGATTGGTGATTTGAAACCTTTGAGTGTGATCTCAAAGTCATAAGCCTGGGAGCTTGTGTTCAGCAAATCCAAGAGAGAAAAGTCCGCAGAGTCGGAGCTGCACGTAGTCGTATTAGTAAGTTCTACTGGAGGTAGCATTAAGTTTAGGAGTTAAATCTTTTGTAAACTTCAATTCTTTCTAGTAGATTTGTTTACCTTGAGGATAGCTAAGTCAAATTCTCCCTAGGTTTTTACCTTGAAATTGTTGGTTTAATTGGTTTTTTCTGGGTAATCATATCGTTATCTTATTTATTTTTCCGCATTGCATGATATGATATACTACTATTTAACCTAGATCTCATAATTAACCTAAGTAACTACTTAGCTAATTCACTAGGTATAAACAATATGTTTTTAAGGGGTCTAAACAAACAAACACACACACACAACATAAGATGTGTGTGTAGTTTGATTTATGAGAAAGTAGATGCTTCCTATGATTTCCTTTAATGGTTTATATTTTTGTAGCAAGTCCTTCAATGGTTTATAGGATTTATGGGAAATACTTTTTAAATTTATTTGTCAATGATAAAATAAAGTTTGAAGTTTAGTACACAACACATAACTAAAAATAAACCGTCCAATTCTTTGAGTTGAAACAACCCAAATTTTTAACTAACCCAACATTTTGGTCGTTTGGAGTATTGGCGGTAGTTGGGAATTTTTCCAACCCGCCAAAGCCTACTTATATCAAGCTAAACTATACCATCTTCTTAGAAAAAGAAAAGGAAAAAGAAGAAGAAGAAGAAGAAGATAAACTATACCATATGGTGAACTAATGCTACCTACAGAAAGTAAATAAAATAAAAAATTGCTCGTGTGTATGATGATTGATAAGTATTAACAACGTAGTAATAATAATAATAATAAATAGTCAACAACGATGATAAGTTAATAACAATATGGTACAATCTTATAGAAGCAAAATGGACCCATTTGAAATACCATAATCTTTATTTTTTTTGAGGGAATAATACCATAAACTCAGTGTTCACACTTAAATACATTTTTTAAAAAAGAAAAAGACCATCATATCGGATTGTAATTTGTCTCGTTCTCTGCAACAGTTCATGGAAGCCTATCAGACAGTGCCGCAGAGGGCAGCATTGAAAGATTTGGACAATGCTTTGCTATTAGTTAATACACATAACAGAAACTATTTTGTGCTATATTGTATCTTAAATTTTAATTAATTAAGAAGGTTATGAATTGGTATATTATCCAGTAAAAACTATTATACAATGACCTCATATTCCATACTACTTCCTGCCTCCCCCAGGGGGCAACAGGAAGAATAGGCATATATGATTTGGTTATGGTCTTCACTATATAATACTCAAAAGCCTCGTGACAGTTGTGAAATTCATTTTTTCGATTAATAAAAGAACCATTCTTTTATTATTTTTTTATTCTTTTTGAGTAAATAAAAGAGGACTGCAATTTTTTAAGGTTCCCTCTTTCAAGCGTAGCTAATTAACTATCACAAGAAGCTTTCATTAAATTATAGTATAAGTGGTTGTGTTCATACTTGATAGGTATAAATCATGGGTCATGTTAACCAGTGTTCTTAGGGCATTGGTTAATAATCTATTTTAGGAAAGTTTTGATATCATTTTTATAGGAAATGAAAAAAAGCTATCAACACATTAATTGCTTTTTTTTTTTTTTCCTTTTTTCATAAAAATTTTCTTTAAATGGGTTGTTAACCAATACTTTAAGAGTATTCGTTAGCATTTCCCATAAATTATTAGGCAATATGTATTTCTTACAAAAATAATGAAATGCATAAATGGTATATAATATATATATATATATATATATATATATACTAGTCGCTAACCCGTGCAATGCACGGGAAAACTATTAGAAAATAATAAAGCATGCATATATTAAAAGACAATTTAAGTTCATGTGTGCTTGCAAGGGATACATAGCTAAATAGTTCTTGCGGTAGAAATAAAAGCCTTATCTTTGAGATAAAGAACTGATGTAAACAAACTAACCTTACATAAAAAATAAAAAAAATAAAAAAATAAAAAAAACATAAAACTGATGTCACGAGAAATTCAGCCACATAGTAGTAATATATAAATCTCTTAAAACCTAAACCTAAACCTAAACCTAAATGTAAGGACTAAATATTTATGCGCCTTCTCTTGCTTTCCTGATGTATTTGGTTAAAAATATAAAACTGATGTCATGGAAAATTTAGTCACATAGTAGTAATATATAAATCTCTTAAAACCTAAACCTAAACCTAAACCTAAACGTAATGACTAAATATATAAACAAACTAACCTTACAAAAGCTGAACTTTATAAGCTAAAATCTATACCATGAGTTGTAGATCTTGAATGCTATACCGTGCGTTTAGGGCTTCCTACATCTGGAGAGAGAAAGAGTTTGCAGAAACCAAAGAAAATCTCTCTATAGCTTAAGAAACACAATATAATAAAATCAAAGAGATAAAATTTTCAGAGGACAAAATATTATAGATAATTTAAAAGAATTTTGGTTTAATTCTTGAACACCGCAACTCCATAAAATTCATACTAATAATAATATTTTATGATAGCGCAGTTAGAATTTTGGTTTAATTCTTGAACACTGAATTGAAAATTGATTATATGAGTATTCAATGGTGAACAAAGTACTATGTATTAATTAATATATAAACAAAACTAACCTTACAAAAACTGAACTTTATAAGCTAAAATCTATACCGTGCATTGTAGATCTTGAATGCTTTAGGGCTTCCTACGTTTGGAGAGAGAGAGAGTTTGCAGAAATCGTGGCTTTATATTTCTTAACTTGAGAGAGGGGTAAGTTTGCTAGGGTTTTGAGGAGTTATAATTTTTATTTGTTTTTTATTTTTTAAATATTGTGCTATTTTTTAAATATTGTGTTGACGTGGAAAATTGTGGTGTCAACAAAGGTTTCGGTTATATATATATATATATATATATATATATAGATTACCAAAGGAAAATTATTGAATATCCAGAAGTATTATAAATGCATACTCTCTCCTCTCATATAAATTGTGAGTCCCACCATAAATTTAATTAGTGAGATCCACAGTTATGTGAAAGAGGAGAATACACATTTATGGTACTCCGAGAGTACTCACTAATTACCCGTTACCAAGATACATTCATAGAAACTTTGTGGGGGTCAAATGTATTGTCTAATTTTTCTATATGGGAGATGTTGAGTTAGTTTTTTTTGCTTCTAATAGTTTTATTATAATATTAGCATTATGCCCGTGCAATGCACGGCTTAATCAAAATTTATATATAAATAATTTTTTATTAATTTACTTAAAATAAATAATAAAAATAAATGAATATTTTACTTTTAAGTTACATAATGAATGCATGTTATGTGAAACTAAGGTATCATAAAATGCATATATATGCGTGTGTGTGTGTGTGTGTATAATGATTTTCAATAATACATTGAACTTTAAGCTTAATTAGTCACATATATTTAAATGGAAAATCCTTGAATTTAATAGTTAAAAACTATTCAAAACAATAATTGAGATCATGTTTAAGTGAAACCTCAATTCAATAATTAAGAACAATCTAAATTATTAAACATTTAAAAATTTGAAGTAGAGAAAAACTAACATGAGAATTTAATTTTTTGTCCTTAAAGCATGGAAGAAGGCACTGAAACTTGAATAAGTTTCACCCTACCAAGTTTAAGTTTAAACTTAAAGTTTAAGTCTTGTATGTTTCACGCTACATGTGTGTATATGCATGAAAAATTATCTGAATTTAATATTTATTGTACAAAAAAGGTGGTGTAGTCTTCCTCCTATCTAGCTAATTCTTATTATAATTCCTTCATGTAGCATGTGTATATGCATGAAAAAATTTCTGAATTTAACATTTATTGTAGAAAAGAGGCGGTGTAGTCTTACTCTTGTCTAGCTAATTCTTGTTATAATCTCTTTGTTTTGCAGGGAGGGAGAAAACCCTTCTTTTATTAATTAAAAAAAAAAAAGTCAGCTTTAATATATAATAGTTAAGATATTAATCTTTGGAAAGTAGTATCTCATACAGATTAGTATTTCAATTGTGGGTTTTGGTAGTTAGAAGTTAACGTAGAGTAGTTAATAATTAGAATATTACTTTGAATTTTTTTTAAACCAATCCCTTAAAAAAATTTTAGTAGAGTTTAAATCACGTTAATAAATTATCTCTCTATTCAATTTTTTTAAATCATGTTAATAAAAAGTTACTAATAAAACTATTATTAGTAAACATTTTTTAGGCTTATCTATTTAGTTTTGTTGCCAAAATTATATCAACTCTTTTATTTTATTTTTTTTCTTTTTTTTTTTCTGAAAAATATAATGTGGGGCCCGACAATTCGTGGACCAGGCCCATTTGCCCTTAGAGATTCTGAAGGCCCAATCCGAGGAGAGCTGTGGTCCAAACTCTACAATGCCGAGCACGAAATAATTTTTGGGAGGCAGCCGAGGACAGTTTAGTCCTCGGCATATCCATAATCCCACCGGAACAAAGGGGTAAAACTGGCGTAGGGGCGAATTTGTAAGATCCAAAATACCTTGGGGAAGTTATCCTTACTACCCTTCAAGATAAGACCCAGCGCCTGACAGAGCCGTACTCTGCAGCTTTATCAAACCATCCCCAACAATTCCGGGATTGGACTGATGGGACAAATGTCAGTGTTTGTAAAGATTGACCCTACACGTGGACGAAGGACAACGAATGCAAGCTAGTATAAAATAAGGAAGTAAGTGAAGTCTAGAGGGGGCCATTCCATCTCCCAGAAAAAGAAAGGTTACAGGGGGGAGAACATCTCAACAACACCGGACTTCACGGAAAAAGTCCATCAATGGGTAACCGGAGTGAGACCCTAATGGTCCTCGGATCAACTCCGAGGAGTCCCATCCCCTTGGCTGCGACGTCTTAGGGCTTAAATGTTCAAGCCCAATTCCTTTTTCTGCATGAATTCCTCTAAACTCGAGCCCGGAACACCGCCCAGTGACCAGCGGCCAGCTTTTCAAGCCCACTCTCTAAAAATCATATTGTGAGGGACCTTTATTGTGTGAGCCCAAAAATGTTAGTGGGCCGCAAAGGAATCATGTCCCTACAATTGGCGCCATCTGTGGGAAAGCTTGCGCGCTGGCGTGGGTGGCGGTGGAATCGACTCATGGGCAAGCAGAAGTTTCTGGGACCTCCTCCGTCTCCGACGACATCTAGTTGTTGCTCCGACGTAAGCTTCTGCTAGGGGCTACGTCTCGCAGTAATGAGGGCGCGGATGTCTCTAGGGGCTTCCAGCCTCAGACCAACTTTCCCCGTCCTGGTGTAGGGGCTTGTGGTCGAAAAATAAAAATAATCTTATAAGTTTTGGACAGAACCAAGGCCTTGCATGGTCCACGGACTCAAGCCTATGGGGAAACCAAGTACATAAAAAGATTATAAGTTTTGGACAGAACCAAGGCCTTGTATGGTCCTCGGACTCAAGCCTATGGGGAAACCAAGTACATAAAAATAATCTTATAAGTTTTGGACAGAACCAAGGCCTTGCATGGTCCACGGACTCAAGCCTATGGGGAAACCAAGTACATAAAAAGATTATAAGTTTTGGACAGAACCAAGGCCTTGCATGGTCCACGGACTCAAGCCTATGGGGAAACCAAGTACATAAAAAGATTATAAGTTTTGGACAGAACCAAGGCCTTGTATGGTCCTCGGACTCAAGCCTATGGGGAAACCAAGTACATAAAAAGATTATAAGTTTTGGACAGAACCAAGGCCTTGTATGGTCCTCGGACTCAAGCCTATGGGGAAACCAAGTACATAAAAATAATCTTATAAGTTTTGGACAGAACCAAGGCCTTGCATGGTCCACGGACTCAAGCCTATGGGGAAACCAAGTACATAAAAAGATTATAAGTTTTGGACAGAACCAAGGCCTTGCATGGTCCTCGGACTCAAGCCTATGGGGAAACCAAGGTTTTGGACAGAACCAAGGCCTTGCATGGTCCACGGACTCAAGCCTATGGGGAAACCAAGTACATAAAAAGATTATAAGTTTTGGACAGAACCAAGGCCTTGTATGGTCCTGGTCCAAGCCGGACTCAAGCCTATGGGGAACCCAAGTACATAAAAATTTATAAGTTTTGGACAAGAACCAAGGCCTTTATAAAGTTTTGGACAGAACCAAGGCCTTGCATGGTCCCGGACTCAAGCTTTACAAACCTAGGGAAACAAGAAACCAAAAGTACATAAAAAGATTATAAGTTTTGGACAGAACCAAGGCCTTGCATGGTCCTCGGACTCAAGCCTATGGGGAAACCAAGTACATAAAAATAATCTTATAAGTTTTGGACAGAACCAAGGCCTTGCATGGTCCTCGGACTCAAGCCTATGGGGAAACCAAGTACATAAAAATAATCTTATAAGTTTTGGACGGAACCAAGGCCTTGCATAGTCCACGGACTCAAGCCTATGGGGAAACCAAGTACATAAAAAGATTATAAGTTTTGGACAGAACCAAGGCCTTGCATGGTCCACGGACTCAAGCCTGTGGGGAAACCAAGTACATAAATATCCTAAGTTTTGGACAGAACCAAGGCCTTGTATGGTCCTCGGACTCAAGCCTATGGGGAAACCAAGTACTATGGCACGTAAACCTCATGATCCATCCGAAGAAAACTCCTCGTTAACAGTAGGGTCAACACCTTAATTGCACGGGTTCCCCGGTCTGCCCTCGGGTCCCCCTGTGTCAAAAGGAATGGTGCGATACGGAGTTGGTCTGGCGTGCATCGCACAGCACTCAACAGCTATCCCGGTTAGTTCCATGAATTTAATCTATTTAGGATTACCGTCGTTACACTTGATAACATTTGCGAGTTTGAACTAGTAAGGGTTGTATTAAAGGCATTTTCCTGCCCAGAGTATCATTAAAAGCAGACTTAGATCTAATGTCCATGCACAAAGTAGTTGTTGCAGAGGAAAAAAGTATGTATGAGGAAATAAGCACATCTTTTATTAAGACGAATGAACAGTACAATATACAATGAAAAGCTGAAACGAGCTCACATTAGAGCTAACTACGTAAGTAAAAGAAAAGTACAAGAGGGTGAAGGTGAAGCCGAGGAGATATCTCAGATGAGAGGTTGGCTACTGCTTCGAGGCTTTATTCCTCCTCAAAGCCTTTGCACGCCCATAACTCAGGCAGCAAAAGAACCTGACTCGAGTCTTGCGCCGCCGAAGGAAAGGTGCAGGGAGCCGGAAGTTGAGGAGCCTTCACCAAAAATCTGCCTACAAAGAGGCAGATGCGCTGACGGCGGAGAATCTTTCTTCTGACACACCAAAATTCTGGCGTGAACAGAACCTGCTTCGGATTTTGACTGAAAGAAGGAGAAATACCCTTTCCCGTTGACGAAGCGGAGTACTCCCTTGAATTTACGCTTCCTTTGCCCGTAACTCACTACCCTGAGTCTCAGGAGGACACGGCGCCTCCATGGTGGAGAAAGCTCTATTTCCCCTACTCTCGCCTCAAACATGATAAACTCAGGAAGTAAACTGAAGGACCTGCGTTCAAGTAAGACAGCTTTCACTCCTATTTATTCAAAAAGTTAAAGTAGTGGCATTTAAATGCACGCAACGTCCAAAGGAACGCTACGGAAAAAATGCCTCCGGTTCGATTTCCCACGCCATCTGCAACATTAAAGGGGCCTCGTGAAAGCACACCTCGAACACTGGGACGCCAGAAAGTACCGCGTGACCAAAGACCAAGGAAATGCCTCTAAGTCTGTGGGCTTAGTTAATTCGCGTCTCAGGCCCGTTCTACATGGAGGCCCACGAACTACAGCCCATGCCAGGGAATAACTGTTGCCAAGGGCAACCTCCTGCTCGGAAACTTGTGAGATACCTGAGGAAAGACCAGGTGCGTAAAAAAGGGGCATAAAGTTCTGGACAGAACCAAGGCCTTGTATGGTCCTCGGACTCAAGCCTATGGGGAAACCAAGTACAAAAATTTTAATTATTACAAGTTCTGGACAGAACCAAGGCCTTGTATGTTCTCGGAACTCAAGCCTATG
>NC_044911.1:46242790-46408366 GCF_001633185.2 Quercus lobata | reverse complement strand
ATATAAAATATGAGAGAGAGAGAGAGAGAGAGAGAGAGAGAGAGAGAGAGAGAGAGAGAGAGAGAGAGAGAACATTTTTGGAGGAATAATGAAATGTGATATAATAGCAAGTGGAATTGTCAATGCTGCAAAACAGGTTAGTTTGTGTTTGATTATCTCAGGTTCATTCTCAACGGTTTCTACTTTCTTGGACATGGTTAACCTTCTTATTAGTACCATGTCCTCTGGCCCATAAAATTATTGCATTTTGTGTTTTTAACGCTTACATTTTCTTTCTCTTATATTTGGATGATATATCATTTTATTTTTATTAGTAAGAATAATTTATTGAAAAAAAAAAACTATTTCATGCAAAAAAGGCATGAATTAGCCAAAAGAATAATAAAATGACTAGAAATTATGTACAAGACAAGAGTCTATGAACATTGGAATTGAATCACTAGATGTGAGTCACCTAGCTCAAGATCAATCAAACAAAGTGCGTACAAAAGAGGCTAGAAAATTAATTTTGAATAAATTTTGTGAAACATTTACTAAAAGTATTTCATGGAAATTAATTTCAAAGAGATGAACATTTTTGACATCTTTTAATGAAAAATTAAATGGAAAAAGGAATGATAGAAAAGACACTTTGTGATAATTGAACTATCATAACATTTTAAATTGTTACTTTTCTTTCAACTTCAGTTTAATTTAATGACTTTATTGCCTCCAAGCAATTTGCTAAAGAGTTAACTTCTGTTGGGTCTTGTTTTGAAGGTTATGCTGAAAGTACCAATGGTGGTTTGTCTTGAAGGCACAAACGTGATCAGAAAAGAGCACGATCTCACTCTTTTGTTCAACTTGTAAGTCCAAGGCGTTTAGCAGACATTGTGTGAAAGAAAGAAAGTTTTTATTTTTTATTTTTTATAGAAGAAGAAACTAAACTCAAAGTTTTACACTTCAACTTTGGGGAGTGTCAAAGTTCACATTTTTCCTAGTTGTGTTAAATTGAGGTTCTTTTGATGATCTCTCTTCATTTTACCTTCTGGGTATTCCTTAATTTTGGTAAAAAAGTTGTGGGTATCTTTGAAAATCCGCAATTTTTTCATGGTTCAGTTGTGGGTCTCTATGTCTTAGAGTATCATGGGTTTTGAATGATTTTTGAGTTTTTGTGTGTTTTGGGTGTAATTGACTGGTGAATTGTAAAAAGGGTCTTAATTTAATTTGAGTTATGGAGCCCTTTTTTAAAGGAGACTAGTTTGGAAATACTGAGAAAATTGGATATGGAATTTTAGCTGTTACTTTTCTTTTCTTTTTCTTCTTTGTCTTGTTCCTTGTTGGATCTTGTTTTGTATACTTCCTATGTGCTATGGTTACGCCCACTTTTTTGTCCTTTCTTGAATGAATCTTGTTTAATTATCAATTATGAATGAGATTATAATTGTGTTTTTTGTTGGTTTGGTTTTATTTGCCTGAAACATGTATAATTCTTGTGCTAGGCTCACTTATGAGCGTTAAATAATTATAATATTTATATAGTTTACTTATAAAGAAGAAAGATTTGGGATTTATAAGGTTCTTTTCTTAGCTTTAGGATTTATAAGATTTAGGATTTATGCTGAAAGTTGCTGCCTAAATGGCTTTTAGGAAATCATTAGTAGTGGATTTGTAATGGTTTGGTGATGATTTTACATTCTCATATTTGTTTCAATTGCAAAGCCATTAATTGTTGATGGAATTGCAAAGTCACATGCATTATCACTCGTATTTGATCAAAACTTCCTTCAAAAACTTGAACCTCCACTTGTTCTTCAGAGTTTGTTAACCATGGTATGCAATTGTAAGACATGTCTTATTACCTTCACAGTTGCCACAAAAATGTTGTAATTTCAAAATTGTCACTCCTATCATGATTGTAGGAGGTGTCCTCTTTAAGGTATATATTGTTGGTGAAACTATAAAGGTGGTCAGATGTTTTTCCTTACTCGATGATGTTTGTAAAAGGGAGCTCTCCAAAAATGCAGGTGTGTATCATGTTCCAGGGGCTTCTTGTACTGCAGCTTCAGCCGATGATGCAAATCTGGACCCTTGTGTTGCTAGTGAGCCATCCTTTCTGAGAAAACATTTCTTCAATTGTTCCTAATTTTCTTATTTGTTTTTCAAGAATCATGTGTTTTATCATGGGTTTGGTTTGCACTGTTCTGATGGATTTTAAACTTATGGAAAAAGATGTTTCCTATTAAGGGTTAGTGGGGATGATTGGATTGGTTGAGCCACTTCATATTAGGTTTTTCTTAGTGCAATCTTGGTGATGTAAAAGCCTAAAAGGGGTTGTGTTCAGATCATGAAATTTTAATTTTAGGCTATGGGTCACAGAGCCTCTCTAAAATTTTTGACCATTGTTTCCCCTACAGAGCTTCCTCCACGACCTTTGCTCGAGAAACTTGCAAAGGAACTTCACCATCGACTGGTTCTTTTCATCACTCTCTCTATGATTTCATGGAAGCGCACATGTCCATGCATTAATGAGATGATGAAGAGGGGAATATATTTCATTGCAACAAGTTTCAGCTTGGTTGCATATCTTCATGAGGAATTCGTTATCATTTTATTAGTATTTGAGTGAATAGATTGGAACTTTTATTATGTATATGATATTGAACTTGAGTATTGTTTTCCCTTATTAGTAGTTATTGATTAAGTAGTTGTTATGCTTATATGAGTATTTGTGATTGAAAATTTTTTATGTGCATAGGATTGTGCTTTGTTATTTCCTAACAGGTACCCATGTAAAATTTAGAATGTAAATTTAAAAAAAAATTAAAAAATGTAAAATATTATTAGCGACGACAATGTCAACGCTAATATTTTATCATATCATTAGCGACGACAAACAATATCATCACTAATATGCAATTTTTAGTGATAACATGTTTGTGGTCACTAATATATCATTATTTATGGCGACAGCAAGCGTCGTTGCTAGTAATGACACATTAGCGACAACAAAAATGTCTTCCTTAATAATAATCTACTAATGACGACAAAAAAAATCGTCACTACTAATGAGCTAGTAGCGATGACATTTCGTCTTGGGTTCTTAAGTTATTTATGATGACAATTGTCACTATTAGTGACAACTTTGTCGTCGTTAATAGTATCGTATTTGTAACTAAAAAACTTTTTTGTTGCCATTTTCTTTTAATGAAAGTTAGCGATGACATTTTTCGTAGCCAATATAATTAGTGACGATATTTAAAGCATTAGTGATGATTATATGCCGTCGCTAGAGACCAAATTTCTTGTAGTGGGATAGTGGGGGAGGCGGAAGGTGAGTTCCAACTATAAATAAGCCACATAGGATATTATTATCATTGGACTATCACCTAAACCCCCCACATTAATTTGTTTTGGAATAGATGAAATTCAAACCCAAATTTTTATTCGACAACAAAATATTTCACTACTTGAGTTAATTGGATGTGATTTAATTTAAAAATTAATGAAAGAAGGGTATTAATTTTTTAAATAATGTAAAAGATAAATGAAAACATTATCAATGTTGTGTTTATTGACTTTTAAACATAATCATATTACCGGACATCCCAAATAGAATAGATTGCATAGCCAACAATATGGTACAAAGGGATTAACAATTTAATAATTCAAAACATGGAAATAAAAATCTATTAACTTCCAATTATCATAATTCACCCTTGGCCTATTTGGGTACCGAGATAATGGGTTCATTAATGTAAGGTATGACGTAAACCTGAAGATCCCAAGTTCAATCCACCATACTATCAGTTTATAGATTTCTAGGTCATTTCATGGATAAGGTGTAAGATAATCTTGTCAAAATTTAGGGCACCACTTACTTAGATTTAAAAAAAAAAATAATAATAATAATCTAAAATGATGTTTGGCAACATTCTAAGTATGTGCATACTACATGTGTATGAGGCTGGTTTAAGATAACTAATGACTAGCCTCTTTTGAAAACTTCTTCTTTTTTTTAAAAGAAAAAAAAAAAAAAAATATATATATATATATATATATATATTTATAACATTACCAAGTTGTAATGACCAAGTAGTTCCTATTAATGGAATTAGAATTATTTTTGGAAGTATGGGAAAAAATTTTGAGAGAAAAGTTAACATTAAAGATTAAAGAGTTATATTGTAATATATAGACAAAGTTTTCCTTCAAATTGGTTTGAAGTAATTTCTCAAAAAAAAAAAAAAAAAGTAATTTGAAATAATTTCCTTAAAGGTCCAATTCATTATGTGACAATTTATAAAACCATTCATGTCCGCATATATTATATCACACGAGTCATTAAATATGTCATGTAACTAAAAAGACAGGTGTAATAATTTGAATTGCCACCTAGTGGTCTGGGGGTAAATCTATGTCAATGATATACACAATAAGTTTAAAGACACAATATTTTCACAATTGTTAACATGATCGGCTGGTTGTGATTAGTGTATAAAAAAAGTATGTTAGTGCAAAACACCTAATGAAAGTGATATTGTCACAACCAAAACAAGTCATTTCAACAATTGTGAAAAAAATTATATATATATATATATATATATATTACTACCATTAGTGCGTTGAAATGATTTTTATATATCTATAAACTACGTAATGGCACATTAAAAAATTCGCTGATATATGTTCCTTTCCTTGAAAAACTGTGCTGTCCTCGTGCACAAATTAAATTTTTTCTTTCCCACATCATCAATATGGAAAGATGGATAATTAAGTAGCTTAATATTAATTAAACTGGCAAAAACAAACAGTTGCTTGACAAACAAGTTATTACACAAAAATAACAGAATCATTGAGTACAATGAAACTAAGATATGATTCCAATGCGACAAAGACTAGCATCTTTAATCCTCATTAACCATGACAGTCTACCTGACGTAGATTAAGACCTTAAAATTAAATATTTCGCTAATTAGATTATTTGCACAATATAGTATCATATAATTCATGTGGCATATGCTGTGTTCGAGTAAATCTCTGTGGAACCAGAATTGAGTTTTGAGTACCAACCAATTGTAATAGCTATTGATAAAGCAAACATTAAAGAGGATTTGTTTTTCTTCTTTTTTTTTTTTTTAAGGGAAAAGAAACTAAATTAGTATTGTGCATTGGTGGTGAATATTAAGCACGCAAAGCAAGTTGCAGAAGAATTAAAATTATAAAAACTAAATTGCATACCGAATCAAATCTTCACAGAGGAAGTTGGAATATAAGATCAAAGGTTATTCTTAATTTATTGTTTAATTATCCATTTGGTTGCACTTTGGTTATGCCGTCAGAATCTGGAATAGTACTCAAAGATACAAAGTGGGTTCTCCCTTAATTAAAGTAAGCAGTCTGTCTCTGATAGATTCCTTCTTTTTCTGATCATGCTCAATTTTAGTTTATTCTTCCACTTGTGTTGACGAAATGCAAAATTATTGTTCAGTTGTTATTTACATGGTCATGTATTAGATATCCTGAGAAAATAATTGGTTCAAACTTCAAACTTCAAACCAGTTCCCTTACTTGTTCAAAACGCTCTAGTTGACATTTTTATACAGAAAATTTTCCTCAATTGTTGGCAAAACTTTTCTGAGAGAAATGGCAGATAGGATATGGAACAGTGATGCGGAATTAGTTCAATGTCAACAGATTCACATGTAAGACCTAGTGTTGCTTCTCAATTGCCTCTTGTTCAAACTTTTTTTCCTAGTCAAAATAAAGTGGCATTGAACTCTGAAGGGCTGGTCATCACCAATTTGTGGATTGCCTGAAGAAGATTCGAAGTGGACAAATTGTTCTACATTCAAAGATTCACCATTTGAACAGAAAAAAAAATTGAACAAAAGTCAAGAATATATTTCTATACCTTCCCCACCTCACTATGTCAGTCAAGACAGTCAGAAAGAACTCAATCGTATTATAGCATCGAATTTAATCGTCCCACCAGTTGTTTAAACCAAGTGGGTTAGGTTGTAAGTAGTCCATTAAAATAATGGATTATTGTTACAACTTACTATCACTTCTTGCATAACGAAGGTAATCAAATCTTGCATAACGAAGGTAATCAAATCTTGCATCACTTCTTGCATAACCAAGGTAATCAAATCTTGCATAACGAAAGGTAATCAAATCCATGCTAAAGTTTTTTTTTATAGTGCAAGAGTTAGGGGCTGTTTGACACTGTTGTTTAGACAACAGTTTTTAATGTTTCAATAACAATAACATTTCTAACACGTATTTCTATAACACTCAAACACGTATTTTCACAACATTAAAAACTGAACAACAATACTTAAACAGTACTACTAAACGGGCCTTTAGTATTGAAAGGTATATCAAAGATAAGAAATATGATGCATAATACCATATCAAACGTAGCAAGTAAATTAACATGACAAATTTAACTGTTAAACAGCTCTCTCTCTCTCTCTCTCTCTCTCTCTCTCTCTCTCTCTCTCTCTCTCTCTCTCTCTCTCTCTCTCTCTCTCTAGGGCAAATGAACCAGTCAATTAATTATGTCAAACCTTAATGGAAACACAAGACACAATGTCAAATATGGTTCTTCTTCTAGAGCCTACCCGAATAAGGATTGAGAGTTAGGTAAAAGAAGTAGGTCTTAATTGGGCAATTTCGTTTCAAAAGCTTCCCCATTACAATAAAAGATGTGGAGAGTTATACTTTTATCTAGGGCCGGTGCAATATCCCGCTCAATAAGCTCAAACTACCTGAATTGCTTGGCTCTGGCCCACCCCAGATTAATATGATATTTATATCTACGCAAGTTGGGTGGGTTTAAGTGTTAAAGCGGTGGGTCGAATTGGATAGCAGGTTGTGTTTTTTTTAAACCACTAAGACTCGACCCAATTCGCCTATAATATATATTCATATCTTGTTAGTCTATATCTCATATCAAATTTAAGTTTTTTTATTATTTATTTTTTTACTCCATGATCTACATATGTTAATATGGAAAATGTGATATTTTTTTTAACATATTCATAAGCATTCATAATGACATGGATATGCTTAAAACCCTTTTTTTTTTGTGGAGAAAATGATAATATATATATATATATATATATATTGTTAGGTTCTAAATGTTTAAGATTAAATATTTAGATTTCTATTTTTATGTATGTTAGCAAACTAAGATCAAAACATGTCTAGATTATGTATTAGACATTACTCATGATAGTACAAATCCGGATTTAAGAACTTACAAGCTGCAGAAAGGAGAAATTAATTTTAGTGAGGTTCAACTGATTGAAATTAAATTTCGATCGATCGAAAATCGCAGTTAGGATTTTTTTTTTTAGAATTCTATTTCAGTCCAAACACTACAAAACGTTTAGGGTTTTAAGTGAAACACTTCTTGGTATAAAAGGATAACTCTAACTACGTTTTAGAAGTTCTTGGAAGTCTTATGAGTTACTCCTATGAGATTTGAGAGGTTCTATACCTTCTAACTCAATAAGCATCTGTCGGATCAAGAGATCTACAATCAAGAACTGGTGGAATCAAGTTGCTGCTACAAGATCAACAACGATTGGTGATCTGAAACCTTTGAGTGTGATCTCAAAGTCATAAGCGTGGGAGCTTGTGTTTAGCAAATCCAAGAGAGAAAAGTCCGCAGAGTCGGAGCTGCACGTGGTCGTATTAGTAAGTTCTACTGGAGGTATCATTAAGTTTAGGAGTTAAATTTTTTGTAAACTTCAATTCTTTCTAGTAGATTTATTTACCTTGAGGATAGCTAGGTCAAATTCTCCCTAGGTTTTTACCTTGAAATTGTTGGTTTAATTGGTTTTTTCTGGGTAATCATATCGTTATCTTATTTATTTTTCCGCATTACATGATATGATATACTACTATTTAACCTAGATCTCATAATTAACCTAAGTAACTATTTGGCTAATTCACTAGGTGTAAACAATTTGTTTTTAAGGGGTCTAAACAAACAAACACACACACACACAACATAAGATGTGTGTGTAGTTTGATTTATGAGAAAGTAGACGCTTCCTATGATTTCCTTTAATGGTTTATATTTTTGTAGCAAGTCCTTCAATGGTTTATAGGATTTATGGGAAATACTTTTTAAATTTCTTTGTCAATGATAAAATAAAGTTTGAAGTTTAGTACACAACACATAACTAAAACTAAACCATCCAATTCTTTGAGTTGAAACAACCCAAATTTTCAACTAACCCAACATTTTGGTAGTTTGGAGTGTTGGCGGTAGTTGGGAATTTTTCCAACCCGCCAAAGCCTACTTATATCAAGCTAAACTATACCATCTTCTTAGAAAAAGAAAAGGAAAAAAAAGAAGAAGAAGAAGATAAACTATACCATATGGTGAACTAATGCCACCTACAGAAAGTAAATAAAATAAAAAATTGCTCGTGTGTATGATGATTGATAAGTATTAACAACGTAGTAATAATAATAATAAATAGTCAACAACGATGATAAGTTAATAACAATATGGTACAATCTTATAGAAGCAAAATGGACCCATTTGAAATACCATAATCTTTTTTTTTTGAGGGGATAATACCATAAACTCAGTGTTCACACTTAAATACATTTTTAAAAAAAGAAAAAGACCATCATATCGGATTGTAATTTGTCTCGTTCTCTGCAACAGTTTATGGAAGCCTATCAGACAGTGCCGCAGAGGGCAGCATTGAAAGATTTGGACAATGCTTTGCTATTAGTTAATACACATAACAGAAACTATTTTGTGCTATATTGTATCTTAAATTTTAATTAATTAAGAAGGTTATGAATTTGTATATTATCCAGTAAAAACTATTATACAATGACCTCATATTCCATACTACTTCCTGCCTCCCCCACGGGGCAACAGGAAGAATAGGCATATATGATTTGGTTATGGTCTTCACTATATAATACTCAAAAGCCTCGTGACAGTTGTGAAATTCATTTTTTTGATTAATAAAAGAACCATTCTTTTATTATTTTTTTAATCTTTTTGAGTAAACAAAAGAGGACTGCAATTTTTTAAGGTTCCCTCTTTCAAGCGTTGCTAATTAACTATCACAAGAAGCTTTCATTAAATTATAGTATAAGTGGTTGTGTTCATACTTGATAGGTTTAAATCATGGGTCATGTTAACCAGTGTTCTTAGGACATTGGTTAATAATCTATTTTAGGAAAGTTTTGGTATCATTTTTATAAGAAATAAAAAAAAGCTATCAACACATTAATTGCTTTTTTTCCTTTTTTCATAAAAATTTTCTTTAAATGGGTTGTTAACCAATACTTTAAGAGTATTCGTTAGCATTTCCCATAAATTATTAGGCAATATGTATTTCTTACGAAAATAATGAAATTCATAAATGGTATAATATATATATATATATATATATATATTACTAAGGGAAAATTATTGAATACTCCAGAAGTACTATAAATACATACTCTCTCCTCTCATATAAATTGTGAGTCCCACCATAAATTTAATTAGTAAGATCCACAGTTATGTGAAAGAGGAGAATACACATTTATGGTACTTCAAGAGTACTCACTAATTACCCGTTACCAAAATACATTCACAGAAACTTTGCATGGGTCAAATGTATTGTCTAATTTTTCTATATGGGAGATGTTGAGTTAGTTTTTTTTTGCTTCTAATAGTTTTATTATAATAATAGCATTATGACCGTGCGATGCACGGCTTAATCAAAATTTATATATAAATAATTTTTTTATTAATTTACTTAAAATAAATAATAAAAATAAATGAATATTTTATTTTTAAGTTACATAATGAATGCATGTTATGTGAAACTAAGGTATCATAAAATGCATATATGTGTGTGTGTGTGTAATGATTTTCAATAATACATTGAACTTTAAGCTTAATTAGTCACATATATTTAAATGGAAAATCCTTGAATTTAATAGTTAAAAACTATTCAAAACAATAATTGAGATCATGTTTAAGTGAAACCTCAATTCAATAATTAAGAACAATCTAAATTATTAAACATTTAAAAATTTGAAGTAGAGAAAAACTCACATGATAATTTAATTTTTGTCCTTAAAGCATGGAAAAAGGCACTGAAACTTGAATAAGTTTCACCCTACCAAGTTTAAGTTTAAACTTAAAGTTTAAGTCTTATATGTTGCACGCTACATGTGTGTATATGCATGAAAAATTATCTGAATTTAATATTTATTGTACAAAAGAGGTGGTGTAGTCTTCCTCCTATCTAGCTAATTCTTATTATAATTCCTTTGTGTAGCATGTGTATATGCATGAAAAAATTTCTGAATTTAACATTTATTGTAGAAAAGAGGCGGTGTAGTCTTACTCTTGTCTAGCTAATTCTTGTTATAATCTCTTCATTTTGCAGGGAGTGAGAAAACCCTTCTTTTATTAATTTAAAAAAAAAGTCAGCTTTAATATATAATAGTTAAGATATTAATCTTTGGAAAGTAGTATCTCATACAGATTAGTATTTCAATTGTGGGTTTTGATAGTTAGAAGTTAACGCAGAGTAGTTAATAATTAGAATATTACTTTGAAATTTTTTTAAACCAATCCCTTAAAAAAAATTTAGTAGAGTTTAAATCACGTTAATAAATTATCTCTCTATTCAATTTTTTTAAATCATGTTAATAAAAAGTTACTAATAAAACTATTATTAGTAAACATTTTTTAGGCTTATCTATTTAGTTTTGTTGCCAAAATTATATCAACTCTTTTATTTTATTTTATTTTATTTTTCTGAAAAATATAACGCAATCAAAAACCTATAAACAACAATTTACATTCAATATAAAGAATATAATCAAAATTATTCATAATTTAAAATTAAGAAATTAAGACAAATTATAAATTAAGATATAAATTTAGAAAAAGTACAAAGAATAAACCTATTTGTTTTGTCTATCACTTTGAGAGATGAAAGTGTAAGTATATAACTAAAACTTGAACCAATTATTGTAGAAAAGAATAAATGAGTATAAAAGTTTAATATTATGAATTGGGTTAAGACATATGTGAGAAGTTTTTATTAGTTTTTTTGAAGTTAAAGAAAAATAGCTTAAACAAAATGAAAAAATAATAATGAAGAAAGAATGGATACCTATCATGGGATTTAGGCATTCACATATTGGAATAAACTTCACTTTAAAAAGGATATATATATATTAATATATAGGTAGAGTTTCATTTGATATAGAATTTAAATCCTATTGGAATTAAGATTTCTAATCAATTTGTTTGTTGCTATCTCACAAATCCCATAAAAAGTGGATTAAAAAAAAGGTCATATGAACAGAAAGAAAAAAGAAAACATTTTCCTTTTATTGAAAGAAGGAATTTTTTTTTTTTTTTTACAGGTATTATTATTATTATTTTTTTTTTTACACGAAGTAATATAATTTAAATTTAAAAGAAGGAATAGATGAAGATTGTTGCTGGTTTTTTTTTTTTTTACGTGTTTTTTTTTTTTTTTTTTACACATAGTAATATAATTAAAAAAAAAGGATTAGATGAAGAGTTTGAATTTTAATTAAATTAAAATCTCTTATCAACTTATAAATTATAATAATAAAAGGATTAGATGAAGAGTTTGGATTGTAATCAAATTAAGTTTTTTGTCAATTTATAAATTATAGGAGAAGAAGATAAGTACAAAAAAAATTATATTAATTTTTAAAAAATTTTAAAAAGATTTCTGCAATTTAGTACAGCTATTTGGCAAAACCACGACTTCTAAGCCCAACTTTTATTATTAACTAGTTATAAGCCTGTGTGTTGCACGGTTTTATGAAAAAACTTATAAAATAAATGTATAAATAGTTATATATTTTAATAGATTCAATAAAAATAAAAGAAAAATTATTAAGTGTAAATAATTATCTCACTAAAATAAGGGGTAAGATTTCTTCCTAAAACTAAATTAAATTGATAATTCCAAATTGAATTTTAAATTGATAATTATTTTAAAAAAAGTGCTAAACAATTGATAAATATAAAATTAATATAATCTTGATAATATTATAAATTAAAATTAAAGTTGATAATTCAAGAATACACGTGTAGAACATCTTGATAATTTGATGTAACATAAAAATCAAATAAGAAAATTGTTAAAATTAATCTATTAATTCTAACCATATTTAATCATTAATTCTAAGACCCTAACCCTAAGCATATAAATTAGATCAAAGCTAAGAAAATTAGTTTAAACAAAAGGCAACCAATACACAAAACCTAATCAATTTAATAAAAACAAAGAAGGAGCCTTTAGAAACTTGATAATGTTTTCGAATGTTTTGAATTCATTAATTAAAATCACATGAAGACAAAAAACCAATAATAACGCTAAAGAAAAAAAAATGAAAATAATAATTGTGGGGGGCGATTAATCAATAATTATTAAAATCGTGTTAACTGGGCCTGTGTCCCATCCGAGGATGTAAAACTGTCCGAGGAGGCCCATATCAGGTTATAAGGGTAACCAAATGAAAAGGAGAGTAGATATCATGTGAGGTGAGTTCAGTATTCGTTCGAGGACAAAATCCTTCTCTGCAGTATGAGTCCGAGGACGACCTGAATGCCATATTGTTGCAAACACACTTCAGAACTACATTGCCACTGAAGGTGGGACATAGGACCAAGGGTAAGAAAGAAAAGGTAAACAAATATCTTTAACAACAGCTGCCTCCGCACTAATTACCTCTCAACCAACTTTCTGGCCGCATTAATGTGGAGATGATGCCTGAACAGTGATGAGGCAGCCTTACAGCTGCTGGTTGGAGGTTCCAGAAGGTGTTGGATGGGACAGGAAGGGATCCCCCGAACCCAACCTACACGTGTGTGGTGAAGATGACACCAAGAGGGCAGTATATAACATGGAAGAATGCATTGAGAAAAAGGGATCGAAACTTCTAAACGAGTAGTACTTAGAAGAAAACCTTATGAAATAAAGAACTGAACTTGTTTTAAGGAGAAATTGATCGTTATATTAGTGTTAATCCATCTATAAACGTTAAGTTTAATCGTTTTTCTTTTGGAGTTAACCTAGTTCTTTGATATCCACGCTCTACAAATTTATTATTTGGGGCTTTAACATTCAAACCCAATACGAATTTGGGATTGTTACAAATTGAGTCCTTACAATTGGCGCCGTTTGTGGGAAGAGCTTGATCTAACTTAAAAGAAATCCGATGCAACGTTCATGATGGAGGAAGCAGGTCCACATCACTACGCAGCAGGACCACATCAGGTAGATGCCAACCCACACCAAGCAGAGTTAAGGGGCTTCCAGCATGGTAATCCGCACCGGAGTCCCGAACGAAGAGAAGGCCATGAGGGGAGTGTGTGCACAACTCATACCACCAAAAGTCGCTCTCGTGGGAAGAGTCATGTTTCCCATGCAAAAAATGACAGGAATCTGCAACGTGAGATTGACGAGTTGAAAAGAGAGTTGCGCCATGCCCGACGAGAACGTTCTCCACCTTGCTCCGAACCATCATCCGAGGAGACGGATAGAGCTAGTTATAGGCAGAGATCCAGAACTCCGCCTAGTGAGACTCTCCTATGAAGAGGAGCACGACCATCGACATCAGTACAAAAGCCCGTCTAGCAGGGGCTTGGGGAACAACGCTATGAACAAAGCGTTAAGCCAAGTCTCCAAATCACCTTTCACAAGGAATATAGAAGATGCGATCCTTCCTCGGTGATTCCACCAGCCTACATTCACCCTATATGATGGCCGGTCAGACCCAGTAGAACACGTTAGCCATTTTAGCCAAAAGATGGCTATCTACTCCAGGGATGAGGCTTTGATGTGCAAGGTCTTTCCATCAAGTTTGGGTTCGGTGGCGATGAGATGGTTCAACGGTTTAAGGGCCAACTCTATTGAGTCCTTCAAAAAGCTTACCCGGGCTTTTGGCGCTCGCTTTATCACTTGCAGTAAGGTTCCTCGGCCTTTGGGATCCTTGCTGTCTATGTCCATGCGAGATGCCGAGACTCTCAAGGTTTATTCAGATAGATACTGGGAAATGTTTAATGAAATAGAGGGAGAGCATGATGATGTGGCCATAAGTACTTTCAAGGCTGGCCTTCCAGCCGAACATGATTTAAGGAAATCTCTAACTGGTAAATCTGTTACCAGTGTACACCAATTGATGGATAGGATTGATAAGTACAAAAGAGTAGAAGAAGACCAACTTCAGGGAAAAGGAAAGGCTAAGGTAATCCCTCAGGAGAGGAGGGATTTCAGGTTGGACTGTTACAATAATAACCGACCTCGGAAAGACTTCGTTGGGCAATCAGGTTCTGTTGACACCCAGGTGGTTAATGCAGTGTTTCAGGAGCCAGTGCAGCAGGTATTAGAGAAGATAAAGAATGAGCCCTTTTTTAATTGGCCAAACAAGATGGCAGGAGAGCCTAAGAGATGCAACCCGAACCTTTATTGTCACTATCATCAAGATCATGGGCACACGACGGAGGATTGCAGGAACTTATGGAACCATTTGGAGCAGTTGATCCGAGAGGGGAAATTGAAGCAATTATTGCATCATTCCAGTAGTAGGGTAAGCCAGGCAGGCTCAGAAATGCATGGGGACGCTTCTTCAAGACTCCCCCTTGGTACGATAAACGTTATTTTTGCCGCCCCAAGGAGGATTGGATCTTGTCCTTCCAGGGTACTGTTGGTGTTCCGACCTCCGGCTGAGGATCATTGCCAAGCGTTGAAGAGAGCCAAGGTGGACGTCCCCCTGATTTTGGGCTTTTCGAACGAGGACAAGGTTGGAACCATACAGCCCAATGATGATGCTCTGGTAGTCACGCTGAGAATTGATGGGTACGATGTAAAAAGGGTGATTATTGATCAAGGTAGTGCTGTTGATATAATGTACCCAGATTTGTATAAAGGGCTAGGTCTGAAGCCAGAGGACTTAGCAGCCTACAGTTCCCCTCTGGTGAGTTTTGAGGGAAGGATGGTTACTCCAAAAGGACAGATCAGACTACCTGTGCAAACCACTATGGATGTGGTGGAGGTGGACTTCATTGTTGTAGACGTTTTCTCTCCATACACGGCTATTATGGGCAGACCTTGGCTTCATACCCTGGGAGCAGTCTCATCTACTTTACATCAGAAAGTGAAGTACCCATTTGGAGGGCAAGTATTGGAGATAGTAGGAAGCCAGGTTGCAGCTTGGCAATGCCTGGTAGCGGCTATACAACATTGGCCAGAGGCAGAGACCTCGGCTACCGCCGATAATGGATTATAGTAATTAAAACCCCCAGCATTACCCTTAGATGGACTAGCCGACGAGGTAAAGTGTGAAGATTTGGAGAGGGTAATTGTTGCTGATGATCCGGAAAGATTCTTCCAGGTTAGGGCTAAACTGCCTTTGCAAGAGAAGAGAGATTGCTGGAATTCCTCAGAGCAAATGTAGATGTGTTCGCATGGAGCCCATATGAAGCCCCAGGTATAGATCCGAATTTCATTTGTCATCAACTCAATGTGAATCCTTTTGTCATTCCCAAAAAACAACCACCTCGGCGACCATTAAAAGAGCATGCTGAAGCTGTCAGAAGTGAGGTGACCAAGCTCAAGCAAGCTGGGGCTATCAAAGAAGTTTTTTACCCACAATGGTTAGTCAATACGGTGGTGGTAAAGAAGAAGACAGGAAAGTGGCGAGTGTGCGTGGACTTCACGGACCTCAATAAGACTTGTCCCAAGGATCCTTTCCCCATGCCAAAGATAAACCAGTTGGTGGATGCAACCGTTGGTCATCCCCAGATGAGTTTTTTGGATGCCTTCCAAGGATATCACCAAATACCGTTAGCTTTGGACGATCAAGAGAAGACGGCTTTTGTCACCCCTATTGGAAACTATCATTATAAGGTGATGCCATTTGGTTTGAAAAATGCAAGATTTACCTAAAAACGGATAATGACTAAAATGTTCGAACTGCAATTGGGCAGAAACATTGAAGTCTATATTGATGACATGGTAGTGAAGAGTAAGGTGGTGTTCGAGCATGTGGAAGATCTCACGAACATCTTTGGAATATTGAGAAAGCATAAGCTATGCCTGAATGCTTCAAAGTGTTCCTTTAGTGTAGGCTCCGGGAGGTTCTTGGGATACATGGTGACTCATAGAGGAATTGAAGTGAACCCAGATCAGATTAAGGCCATCAACGATTTACAAGCACCTCAGAATCCAAAAGAGGTGCAAAAACTGACTAGAATGACTGCTGCTTTGAACCGATTTATCTCTAGATCGGCCGAGAGGTGTCGTCCATTTTTCCTTCTACTGCATAAGTGGAAAGGATTTGAATGGACAGAGGAGTGTGCTGTGGCGTTTCGGCAGTTGAAGGAGTACCTGTCCAGGCCGCCTATCATGTCTAGTCCTGAGGTGGATGAGGTGCTGTTTGCTTATCTGGCAGTTGCCCCTCATGTAGTTAGTTTTGTCTTAATACGAGAGGACAGCGGCATACAAAGACCAGTTTATTACGTAAGTAAGTCCTTTCATGAAGCCGAGGTGAGGTACTTATCATTGGAAAAGGCCATCTTGGCGGTGGTCCATGCAACACGTAAACTTCCACATTACTTTCAAGCCCATACTGTGGTTGTCTTGACTCAGTTACCTCTCAAGTCCATACTTAGAAGTGCAGACTACACTGGGAGAATTGCTAAGTGGGCACAATCCTAGGTGCTTTCGACATCAAGTATATGCCTCGCACCTCTGTGAAAGGCCAAGTCCTTGCCAATCTGGTAGCTGAGTTCGCCAAGTGCCCAGAAGAAGCTAACATGAAGCAAAATGACATGGATGAAAAATCGGTTGGTCTGATCTCCACAAAAGGCGGTCCCTCCTGGAGAGTATATGTGGACGGAGCAGCAAACCAACGGGGGGCAGGATTGGGGCTAGTTTTGATATCCCCTGAAGATATCATCATTGAGAAGTCCTTGAGATTGAGATTCTCAGCTACTAACAACGAAGCAGAATACGAAACTTTATTGATGGGAATGAGTATGGTCCAGAAAATGGGTGGAAAGGTAGCAGAATTATTCTCGGATTCAAGATTGGTAGTCGGCCAAGTGAAGGGAGAACTGGAAGCCTGAGATCCAAGAATGCAGGGGTATTTTAGTCAAGTTAGGCATATGCAAACGAAATTTGAGTCTTTCGACTTCTCGCATATCCCCCGAGGTGAAAATACTCATGCCGACTCCCTGGCAACCCTTGCCACCTCTTCAACATGGAGTTTTCCCCGAGTGATAATCGTTGAAGATTTGTATACCCCCACCCCACCAGAAAAGGACGTACATCAGGTTCATCAAGTCAATCTAGTGCCGAGCTGGATGGATCCCATATTGAAATTCCTCAAAAGTGACATCTTGCCCGTAGAGAAAATACGGAGGAAAGCTCCTCGGTTTTGGTTATCCGAGGACAAAAAGTTATACAAACGGTCCTTCTCTAGGCCGTACCTACTTTGTGTACATCCCGAGATGTCAGAGTCACTCCTAGAAGAGCTGCATGAAGGCATTTGTGGAAGTCATACAGGGGGAAGGTCCCTATCACACCGGGCCATTACTCAAGGATATTGGTGGCCAAATATGCAAAAGGAAGCGCAAGAGTATGTTAGAAAATGTGACCAGTGTCAAAGGTTCGCTCCAAACATCCACCAGCCTGGAGGAATTCCTCTATCCAGCCCTTGGCCTTTTGCTCAATGGGGGCTGGATATTGTCGGCCCTTTTTCCTAAAGCCTTAGGAAACAAAAACTATCTGCTGGTCGGCACAGATTATTTCACTAAATGGGTCGAAGCTGAACCTTTGGCTAACATCAGAGACGTAGATGTTAAGAGGTTTATTTGGAAGCATATTGTCACACGATTTGGAACTCTGCGCATTCTTGTCTCGGATAACGGCCTTTAATTTGATAGTAAGGCCTTTAGGCAATACTGTTCAGACTTAGGTATAAAGAATAGATATTCCACTCCGGCCTATCCTCAAGGGAATGGGCAAGCTGAAGCTATTAATAAAGTAATAGTCAGTGGACTTAAGAAGAGGCTGGATGATGCAAAAGGAAAATGGGTGGAGGAATTGCCACATGTTCTTTGGACCTATCGAACAACGCCTCGACGATCAACAGGAGAGACTCCTTTTTCCATGACCTATGGAGTCGAGGCCGTCATCCCTCTGGAAACTGGATTCCCAACGTTAAGGACTAGTACATTTTCCTCGGACAGTAACGATGGGATGTTGGAAAAAAATTTAGACTTGTTCGAAGAGCGAAGGGAGAATGCAATGGTCCAATTGGCTTACTACCAGCATAAACTCAAGCAAGACTATGACATTAATGTGAAGCTGAGACCGTTAGCTGTAGGAGATCTAGTGCTGAGGAAAGTTCTGGGAACTACCAAGAATCCAGCTTGGGGAAAATTGGGACCTAATTGGGATGGGCCTTATTGGATTACTTCAGTAGCCGGAATAGAAGCCTATTACCTGGAAGACCTAGATGAAAAAGCTGTACTCCATCTTTGGAATGTAAATAATCTCAAGAGGTATTATTATTAATAAAAGTAGTATAGTTTGGGTTTTTCCTTTAATTTATGCTAATCATGCATCTTGTGTTTTCACACCTAACGACATCTATTGAAGTATTAAATAGAAACTAAGTTATGTCAGGTCCTCGGACCACAAACTTAGTGGAAATTAATGCCCTATGACATCTATTGAAGTATTAAACAGAAACTAAATTATGTCAGGTCCTCAGACCACAAACTTAGTGGAAATTAATGCCCTATGACATCTATTGAAATATTAAATAAAAACTAAGTTATGTCAGGTCCTCGGACCACAAACTTAGTAGAAATTAATACCCTATTGCATCTTGTGAAGTATTAAACAGAAACTAAGTTATGTCAGGTTCTCGGACCACAAACTTAGTGGAAATTAATACCCTATTGCATCTTATGAAGTATTAAACAGAAACTAAGTTATGTCAGGTCCTCGGACCACAAACTTAGTGGAAATTAATACCCTATGACATCTATTGAAATATTAAACAGAAACTAAGTTATGTCAGGTCCTCGGACCACAAACTTAGTGGAAATTAATACCCTATTGCATCTTATGAAGTATTAAACAGAAACTAAGTTATGTCAGGTCCTCGGACCACAAACTTAGTGGAAATTAATACCCTATGACATCTATTGAAATATTAAACAGAAACTAAGTTATGTCAGGTCCTCGGACCACAAACTTAGTGGAAATTAATACCCTATTGCATCTTATGAAGTATTAAACAGAAACTAAGTTATGTCAGGTCCTCGGACCACAAACTTAGTGGAAATTAATACCCTATGACATCTATTGAAATATTAAACAGAAACTAAGTTATGTCAGGTTCTCGAACCACAAACTTAGTGGAAATTAATACCCTATTGCATCTTGTGAAGTATTAAACAGAAACTAAGTTATGTCAGGTCCTCGGACCACAAACTTAGTGGAAATTAATACCCTGTGAAATCTATTGGGTCACTAAGTGGGTTCCTTGGAAACTAATACAGCCTCTTGCTATTAAAGTGCTAGGGCCACTTGGGCTTATGCATTCCAGGATAACAAATTCTCAAATATCGTCCTAAGATCACAGGATTTTTAATTACCTATTGGAGATGTAAACCCCACTAAGCCTATGAACATCATCTAATGTATAGCTGAAGTACTTTAGACCCAACTTCATCCAACTTTTAAACATTCCCTTAAGTTTCAATTTATTATAGGGAATGTGTATGTGTGCAAAATGACTCCCTGAGATCTCATAATATTAATGTTTGTCACCCATCTTTAATCGCTAATTGTTAATATTTATAAGTTATTTTTTCTCTTGCAAACGAAAGATAGTCAAAATGAATCCATTCAAATTAAGATAACACAGTGAACAAGTATAAAAATAAGATAAAACGGCAACAACAACAAGCAAATAAACAAAAATATCCTTACAAAAGTCCTAATCAAATTACAAAATAAGTCCTATTTTTTCAACTTAATTTGGAGCTTTGGAGCTTGGTTGGCTGATTTATCTGCCTCTGAGGTGATGACTCCCTCTTTATCCTTAGTAGCTCCCCTAGCTGGCATGACCGTGGAAGCCAAATCCTGTTGAAAGCTCTGAGAGGCCACCTCTGCCTCAGAAATAGCTGCAGTCTTGTCCAAGGAGGCTTTTGGAGGGGCATTATTCTCTTTAGCTAGTTCTGATTGGCCATGAGGAGGAAGACTTGGAGGCAAAACCTCCTCACTAGGATTAATGGTTGAAGGAGTGTCTTCAGCTTGACTGGATGGAGGAGCTGAGGTGCGAATTGCTTCAGGATAGAACACGTTCTCTGGCCTCCTTAACTCGGATGAAGCCTCAACCCCAGCTCGGTTAAGGGCTTCATCCCAAGTTTGGGCACAGTAGATGCGGCATACCATTGGCACCTCTGCCCTTAGTGTCTCCTCCGTCTCGGCCACACCGATTTCATAGCCTTTCTGTTCGGCCTCATTCGTTGCCTGTTTAGCCTCAACTTTTGCTCTCTCAGCTTCCTCCCTGGACTTTTCAGCTTGCTCCCTCAGCTTTTGGGTTTCCTCCAACTGCTTCTTGAGGACTGCAACCTGCTCCCGAGTAGCTTTTAGCTCTGCATTTGTTTCACGCAAGCGCTTTCCCTGGTCCTTAGCCTACTTTTGAAAGCCTTTCAAGGCCGAGTCGGCGCTCTTGCGAGCTTGCTCTTCAACAAGTAACTTTTTCCTCGCAGCAGCCAAGTCTTGCTCGGATGTTGTTAGAGTTTGTACAGCCGTTGCCCGTTTCTTCCTTTCATCGTCTAGTTGACTGTAGCAGATATTGAGCATCTCATCCAGCTTAAAGGTGTTTTGGATAACCTAAAAGGAAGAGATTAACACTATAGTCAGTAAAAAGTACACATCAGTGAGTAATGATCACAAAAGGAAAAAGAAAAGAGTTAGCACTATACCATTCCCAGATATCTTTTATTTTGAAGGATGAGTTCATTCTTTCTTGCGTTCTTTATTTCGGCCATATCCTTGGGGAGCGACAAAGCCTCCTCTATAGCCAAGACTATGTGACATCCAATGCCACCGTTGAAGTCCTTAATAGATGCATCATCTCATAGGGGCTTCCCAGCATGCATGGGTGCTGGCAACCAGGCTTGAGGCTCAGGAGTTTGAGTGTCAAACCTCTCTTGGCCTCGCTGAGAAAGATGGCTAGTTTTCTGCTGCTTTGCAGCTCTTTGGGCATCTTCCTCGCGGGTCGGACGGGACTTTCCAGAGTCCACTACATCCTTCCCTTTCTGTTCCCTACGCCTTTTCAATTCGGCCGCATCAGCTCTGACTGGCTGGGGAGGATTATGAGAAGGTGGATGAGGAGCAGAAGGAGGAGACTTGGTGGGAAGAGAAGGAATCTGGGATTGCGTTGATCTCCCTGGCGCATTCTTCCCAGGCTGATTCTCAATCAACTCCATTAAACTTCTTTGGGGCTTCCTTTGTATTCCCATCTCGACAAGATCTTCCTTGGAGTGTATAGGTTGATCAAAAACCCCAAAATCTTCCGAGGAGTCTGAGAGTTCTACAACTTCTTCCTTTTCTTCTTCCTCTTCCTCTTTCTCTTCTACTTCCTCTTCTCTGAGGACAGGCTGGGATGAAGAGGCTCCTGTTGAGATGGCGGCCACAAAAAGGGGCTCAGTGCGGGATGTATCCTGGGGAAGTGGAATACCTTCTAGAACGATGAACCCCTTGTAGGCAACACTAATACGGTGAAGCCGAGGATCGCGGGCTCTGATCACGTACTTTTGCGTCTGGAAAGCAAACGAGAGGAGGGTGTAGCCGAGGATTAATTGGGCTGCCCGGAGTTGGCCGTCAGCTTCGTTCACGTATATTTCGGCTTTCAATACCCTATCCAAGCTTGCTTTGTTGATTAACTTAAGGTTGGGCTTGGTGAAACGTCTATCTGCAAAATCATTGAATTGAAATGAAGCGTCATTAGGGATAAGAATACTAAGACTCAAAACAAAAAAAACAAAAAAAAAAAAAAAAAGGAAAAATATGTATAAACTGGATATTATGAATCTATGACTGCATTCCCACCTGGTGTTTCTTCCTCCGTGGGGCATGGCAAACCATCATGCCATTCCCCAGAAAAGATAAGAAAATCCTCATTTAAGTTCTTGTTTGAAGTGGGAAGGCACTGAATTAGCCTCACCTCGGGTTTGAAAGAGGGTCCTCGGACAAGATTTTAGTATTTGTAGATGCCAGGAAAACGACGAAAAAGGAGAAAGACAGGTTCAGTGTATGAGCTTTAGAATTGTGCGATCGCTGAAGGTAAGAAAGAGAATTGATTTGAGAATTTCTTTATAGTCGTGCAGAAGTTATGAGCGGGAAAGTTCCCGCTCGCGAAACCAGATAAACCCCCTACCGTTCGATTTACATCTTACCGTTGAACATGGGAGACAGGGGCGTCGCCAAAATTTAATGCTGCCATGCTCGGGATGCTGAAACGTCAGGAGCATGCCCAAAACATAAAAGGGTATGGGCTTGTGACATCAAAATCAATCTTTTCTCTCGAGGAGTCGAAAAGCAAGATTTTGAGGGGCTATTGTGGGGGCCGGTTAATCAATAATTATTAAAATCGTGTTAAATGGGCTTGTGACCCATCCAAGGACGTAAAACTGTCCGAGGAGGCCCATATCAGGTTATAAGGGTAACCAAATGAAAATGAGAGTAGATATCACATGAGCTGAGTTCAGTATTCGTCCGAAGACAAAATCCTTCTCGGCAATATGAGTCCAAGGACAACCTGAACGCCATATTGTTGCAAACACATTTCAGAGCTACATTACTACTGAAGGTGGGACATGAGACCAAGGGTAAGAAAGAAAAGGTAAACAAATATCTTTAACAATAGCTGCCTTCGCATTAATTGTCTCTCAACCAACTCTCTGACCGCATTAATGTGGAGGTGATGTCTGAACAGTGATGAGGCAGTCTTACAGCTGCTGGTTGGAGGTTCCAGAAGGTGTTGGATGGGACAGGAAGGGATCCCCCGAACCTAACCTACACGTGTGTGGTGAAGATGACACCAAAAGGGCAGTATATAACATGGAAGAATGCATTGAGAAAAGGGGATCGGAACTTCTAAACGAGTAGTACTTAGAAGAAAACCTTATGAAATAAAGAACTGAACTTGTTTCAAGGAGAAATTGATCATTATATTAGTGTTAATCCATCTATAAACGTTAAGTTTAATCGTTTTTCTTTTGGAGTTAACCTAGTTCTTTGACATCCACGCTCTACAAATTTATTGTTTGGGCCTTTAACGTTCGAACCCAATACGAATTTGGGATCGTTACAAATTGAGTCCTTACAATAATAATAAAAGAAGAAAGAATGCATACCTGTATTGTCTTGGGATTTAGGCATTCACATATTGAAATAAGTTTCACTCCAAAAAGGATATATAAGGTTATATATTGATAGAGTTCCATTTGAAATATAATTCATTTAAATCTTATTGAAATTAAAGATATCTAATCAATGTGTTTGTTTTTATCCCATAAAAATTGGAATTAAAAAAAAGTCATATGAATATAATGAAAATAAGAAGAGTTGATTCAACATAACGTAACATATAAAAAATTAAAAATTAAATAAATAAAAAAAGAGAGAAAGAAAATAATGTTAATTAGATGATAAATATTATCTAAATTAAATTTTTGTATGTTAAATATTATCCCTTAATTTAAGAAATACATCCTAACAAATAAAAAAATAATGTTAATCTAATTTTATTTAATGATAAGAATGAATTAGAGTCCTGGTAGTATACTATTCTTTTTTAGTTCTTTAAAAATCTAAAAATTTAATAAAATTTCTGCAATTTGGTGAAGCCACTTGGCACAACCACGGCGTCTAAGCCCAACTTTTATTATATAGTATACTAGTCGCTAACCCGTGCGATGCACGGGAAAACTATTAGAAAATAATAAAGCATGCATATATTAAAAGACAATTTAAGTTCATGTGTGCTTGCAAGGGATACATACCTAAATAGTTCTTGCGGTAGAAATAAAAGCCTTATCTTTGAGATAAAAAATTGATGTAAACAAACTAACCTTACATAAAAACAAATTAAAAAAAAAAAAAAAAACATAAAACTGATGTCACGGGAAATTCAGCCACATAATAGTAATATATAAATCTCTTAAAACCTAAACCTAAACATAAGGACTAAATATATAAACAAACTAACCTTACAAAAGCTGAACTTTATAAGCTAAAATCTATACCGTGAGTTGTAGATCTTGAATGCTATACCGTGCGTTTAGGGCTTCCTACATCTGGAGAGAGAGAGAGTTTGCAGAAACCAAAGAAAATCTCTCTATAGCTTAAGAAACACAATATACTAAAATCAAAGAGATAAAATTTTCAGAGGACAAAATATTATAGATAATTTAAAAGAATTTTGATTTAATTCTTGAACACCGTAACTCCATAAAATTCATACTAATAATAATATTTTATGATAGTGCAGTTAGAATTTTGGTTTAATTCTTGAACACTGAATTGGAAATTGATTATATGAGTATTCAATGGTGAATAAAGTACTATGTATTAATTAATATATAAACAAAACTAACCTTACAAAAGCTGAACTTTATAAGCTAAAATCTATACCGTGCGTTGTAGATCTTGAATGCTTTAGGGCTTCCTACGTCTGGAGAGAGAGAGAGTTTGCAGAAACCGTGGCTTTATATTTCTTAACTTGAGAGAGGGGTAAGGTTGCTAGGGTTTTGTAGATCTTGAATGCTTTAGGGCTTCCTACGTCTGGAGAAAGAGAGAGTTTGTAGAAACCGTGGCTTTATATTTCTTAACTTGAAAGAGGGATAAGGTTGCTAGAGTTTTGAGGAGTTATAATTTTTATTTATTTTTTATTTTTTAAATATTGTGCTTTTTTAAATATTGTGCTGACGTGGAAAATTGTGGTGCCAGCAAAGGCTTCGGTTTTATATATATATATATATATAGATGATATATGATATATACTTGCTTATCAAAAATGTCTCCTCCCCAGCAATCACTCCCTACAAAGCCATTGATTAAATCTTATACAGTTAATCCAAAAACTCCATCATCCTCAATAACATCTCTGTCGTTGACAACAAACATTTCATCTTACTCGTCCAAGCTGATAGCTTTGCATAAGATTTTGAGAGTTAATTTAAAAATAAAAAATAAATAAATTACATACACACACAATCGTGTTCACTGGACCGGGCTCTCATAGTTAGATTTGAATTATTTTTTTAATGGTTTTTTAAAATATGTTTGGTCATTTCCTGTACTAGTTCATTACTGGGAAGTGGGAACTCAATATTCAGAAAGGAATTAATCAACAAAGAATTAAGAAAACAAGGATTAGAGATGGATAAGTGTATTTTTGTGTACCTTAACTTGTATATGATATATGATGGAATAGATATATGTAATCGTCCTTTCACGTAGAGGCGCTTAAGAAAAAATCTCATTCAAAAAAGAAAGAAAATAAATAAATAAATAAATAAACAAATTAACTAGAGAAAAGTCCTAAAAACATGGAATTACCCCATTGTTTATTTGTGACACTTAGCTCTTTTGTAGTTTGTTTTGTTTTATGGTTTCCACGGTCCAGCTTCTTCCCTCTTGTTTGAAGCCTTTCCATTTTTTCCCATTTTAATATAGATGAGTAACGTGGCAAAAAAACAATCCAAAGCTAAAAAAAAGCCCACGTCCTTCAATTCTCTCAATTTTGTCTTTCTTTATTTCCTTTTCTCTCTTTCTGCAACATCACCACCCTCGCCTAAACATCAAAGGAGATCGACCAGAACTTGCCGACAATAAGTCGAGTTTTTCCATTGTAGTTTGGTAACGAGGGACACACACAAGAAATAGTGTGTAGTGTCAAAGGAATCGTTGACAATTTGGACTAACCTGACTGTGGATTCATGACTAATAGCGTCGAGGCTCGATTTGATGATGACGCTTGAGATGGAGGTCCTGCGACGGGCTTGCGGTGGCGTAGGATAGGACGTACAAAAGTGTTATGAATAATATGTATGGTAGGTTTTGCAAAGAAAATCATTTGAGGTTTGCGGTGGCTGGGTAGCTAGATGAGTTTGGTTTCTTTGGGGTTTGCGGATACAGGTCATGTTGTATATATAGGTATATACATGGATAGGTTGTAATAATGATATTTTAAGTTTGGAGAGTATTCATTTATAAAGATGATAAAATAGAAATTCAAGTTTTGGAATTTTCTATGTGAAAACTCGAGTCCAAGAATTTTCAATCGGTCGAAGATTTGCTTAATCGATCGAAGTGATCAAGGAATTTGATCTAGAGCTTCTGCCTCTACTGATTACTGTTTGATTCCTATTCGATCAATCAAGAAGAACCTTCGATTGTTGCTCAATTCCTCTCGATTGATCGAGACTCGTAAAAATTAAATTTCTGCAGAATTTTTCTAGTAACTGTTCTGAACGTTTGAAAAGGTTTTAAACCTTGTGAACGGTTTTATGAAACATTTTAACTCTTTATTCATGCCTTTTGATGGATTATAACCCTATAGGTATAAATAATGATTCATGTTCACTTGATAAGTAATTGTTCTCTCTTTCAAAATTAGTTTTAAAGAAACACAAGAAATCCTGTAGGTATTCTCCAACAGTGGCGGAGCCACACACAAAGGTGGGGGGGGGCCAAGGCCCCCCCGAATTTTAAAAAATTAATTTATAGTAGGTATATTATTTACATTTTAAAAAATGTAGCATGTAAAAATTGAAGTTGGCCCTCCCAAATTTTGAGTTATTTCAATGGTGCTCTTAAAAGAAAATGAAATTATATTAAAATCATATAATTTAAGAGGTTTAACAAATTAAACTATGTAGAAAATGATAAATTTTTGTACATGTCGAATTGAAGAAATACATGACTTTTATATACTCATTAAAATTTAGAAAATGATAAATTCTCTTAGTAAATTAATTTATATACATGTGTGTGTAGAGGTTTGTCTTAACTAATATATTAGCATTACAACTTGGCCCCCCCAAACTAAAATTTCTTGCTCCGCCCCTGTTCTCCAAAATTGCTATTTGTAGAAACCAACAAACTTGGTCGTATCTTGGAGATAAATTTGTGATAACCCTTTAACAACAATAGTGTAGGGGCGAATATTGTCTAAGGATAACAATTTTTTACCTCCAAGTTATTTAATTTTCTATTTGTCTTTTGTGTTCACTTTGTTCTTTCTTAATTACTCTGTGTATTATACCTAATAGGTTGAGTGTTGAGGGAGGTTGATGTGTCACTGGTGACCTTTATTTATTTATTTTTTTTATCTTTTTTTTTTTTTTTTTTTTTTTTTTTCTCCTTCTGTCTTTACATACGGTGGTTGCAAAATTTGGATCAGATTTGATATTTGGGTTTCTGGCATGGTGAGTTTGGTATGAGCTAGGTTGAGGGTTCGTGATTTGGTGAACAAGGTTGTGGGTCAAAACTGACACTCTGATGACTTTTGATATGGATGCCGCTCAAATGAGGGTGATGAAGTTGGAGAAAGAAAGACCTTATTGGGAAAGAAGGAAGTGAGATTGTTTTAGCGTTTGGTTTTTTTTTTTTTTTTTTTGCCACGTGTCACCCATTTATATTAAAATGAGGAGAGAATAGAGGGTTTTAAATTGGAGGGGAGCCAAACCCATATTTCCATTGTTCTAAATAGATTTTGATGATGGGGGTATTTGCTAACAAAAAACCCATTGAAAAAGAAATTAAGGAAAAGATTGTTCTATCTTTAATTTTTCCCCAAACTTTCTCCTTCAATTTACTGTCCATATATGGCTTTGTGTCTATTCACCAGGCATAAATTTCAAGATAGAATAGTCTTTTTCTTTAATTCTTTTTCAATTGATGTTGTTGGAAATGCTTTATGAAGCAAATCACAAGGTAAGTAAGTGCCGCAAAATAAATCATAGTTTAGTTCTATATTTTAAAGGTATACCACAAGGATGGTATTCGTAATTTATCGTTTCTATATTAATTTATTTTGCTTAAAAACTAAGCTAAGCAAAAGCATAAATGTATCCTAAAATATGAGAGACTCTAAAAAAATGTACATTCTCTATTAAAATGAAAATAAACTAACCAAACAAGCATTGACATATATATATACACTAGCCTTTAAGCACATACGTTATGCGTGCTCAGAGATTTTTCTACTTTTTTGAGTAAATGTTAAAAATTTGCATTTATTATAATTTAGAAATTGGCAAGACTTAGGTACAGTACTTAGGTGTTGTTCCTTAGATTCCCTTCTTAAAATTTTGCCATGTGAATTTTTCCCTAATTGGATGAAAGTGTATTTTTTAGTTAAGTAACCATATGACTCAATCTTAAGTGGAGAACCTAAGAAACAACACCTAAAATATTGTACCCAAGTTTTGTCTTTTAGAAATATATATATTTTTTATCCTATAAAAATATATATATATATATATATATTTTATTTTTCAAATAAATAAAAAGGATAAATTATAGACATAAGCAGTGATTGTAATTTCTTTTTTGAACCTTAAGGGAAAAAAAATCCTAAATTTTAGGAGTTCTATTTTCTAATTTAAAATGAAATTTGTTATTTGACGTTTATGACCTTATTTCTAAATGAAGTTATCTTTCATTAATGAGTGTATTTTTAAACCACATAAAAATTCAGTTGAAAGAGGAGAATCCTCTTATATGTAGTATGTGTGTATATATATATATATATATAGAGAGAGAGAGAGAGAGAGAGAGAGAGAGAGAGAGAGAGAGAGAGAGAGAGAGAGAGAGAGAGAGAGAGAGAGAGAGAGAGAGAGATGGGTTCAAGTTACACATTTTTTTAAACCATTGGATTTGAGTAAATCCAACAGGGAAAAAAAGACCTTCATTAATACTAATATTTTAATTGATTTCATTTATTAGCCTTTATTTAATACATTCCATACTTATCTCTAAACCCAAAAAAAAGTCTACGTTTCTCTCTCTCTCTCCTCCATAATCACGTTTTTCTTTACTCTCTCTTTCTCCTCCATCGCTTTTCTCCAAATCAATTTCATTGCCTTTCTCTTAATTCCAATCTCACCACCATGCTCCTTGCCTCATCAACATGAACACTCCAGATCTTTTCTCATGATTATGAAGGTTGTTTTTTCAATAAGAACCCACTACAAACAAGTATTAGTTGCATTAATCTCATCTGGTTATGTGCTGTTTTTTTTTTTTTTTTTTTTTTTTTTGATATGTAAATTAAACTCAACTACGCTTTAGTGTGCGTTTAGATACCGCTTATTTTGCTGAAAATTAAAAACTTATTACTGAAAACACTGTAGCAAAATATTTTTTATTGCTCAAATTTACTGTTCATCCGCAATTTGCACTTAGCTAGTCCATGAATAGTGCCATAAACCAGCCAAAAAACGCAACTTAGGAAAATGCAAACGCATTACACAAATGCCCCTTTAATCTTAAGTGCACTTTAATCTCACCTGGTGTAATCTCATATGAGATGGGTTCACACATTAATCTCACAAATAATAGGTTATGTGCTTTTTTTTATTTTTATTTTTTTTTAATGATGAATGGGTGTGTGCTGATTTTGAACTTAATTGTCCTTAATCTTGTGTGCCTTGGGCTCCAAATTAAAAAGGCCAACTTATTTTACTATTCAGCTTATTTTTACTACTATTCATGGGCCTCACTACACTTTTGGTACTATTCATGGGTCCTATTGTACTATTTTAACTAACTTTTATCTTTATCTACAGTACTTTCAGCAAAAAGTTTTCAGTTTCAGCAAAATAAGTGGATTCCAAATAGACCCTTAGAATGATAACCCTAATAGCTCATAGGATTCTACAAAGCTACGGTCTACATAGTTATAATAACATCCTAATATATTCGAATATCCCCTCTCAAATTCAAGATGAAAGTTTGAAGATGTCACAAGTTTGGAATGAAAGTTCCTGCAGAAAGAAATTAACCATGGGCCATAAATGACCAAATCAAATGTAGAATGGATTGAGCTTGAAATGAATTGAAATGCCCAAGATCATAGTAAATGACAACTATTAATTAATGATGGATGGGGGCCAAAAGATGACTATTGTGGCTGGAGGACAATGCACCAGTGACTAGAGGATACCAACAGAAGAACGGTGGCTCAAGGATTGCATATGCATGTAAGACAAACATTGACAATAACAATGGACAATGACGAATAGTGGATTGTCGACAACAACTCCGATGATCATAAGAGAGTCGCATGGTTGGTCAAAGATATCATAAAAATAAAATTACACAACAGACAAAAGATATTGATGAAGGAAAGTGTTTTGGTTAGTACTAATTAAAGAAATAGAGAATACAAAATTTTCATTTGGAGACTATATAGCAAAATTTTAATTTGGAGACTGTATCTACTTTGATGTGATTATATAGTTTTTATTTTATTTTATTTTATACAAGCTAATGTTAAGTTCTTTGAAAAAATTCAAGGACCATCTTTCTGTGACGATTACTGGGGATTCAAGTCAGTCTAGCATAACTAGAAAACATATTAAACAATGAAAAGAAAAATAAAATCTTAGTAATAATCATTGCTTCAGTTCAACTGAAGAACATGTTAAGTGCTTTTTTTTTTTTGGTTGTTTGCAACTTGGCTATGGAGGTGGAAAAGCCGTGGAGGAGATAGAGAAAGAAACGTGCAAAGCTAAAGAGAAAGAGACATGTAGTGGAGAGATAAAATCAACCATATGAATTTTTTTTGGGTTTAGAAATAAGTATGAAATGTATTAAATAAGGGATAATAAATGAGATTAATTAGAATATTAACATTGATGAGGGTCTTTTTTTAACCTTTTTTTTTTTGTTTTTGAAAAGATCTTTTTTTAACCGTTAAATCTACTTAAATCCAATAGTTTTAAAAATATGTAACTCTCTCTCTCTCTCTCTCTCTCTCTCTCTCTCTCTCTCTCTCTCTCTCTCTCTCTCCTCTTCTCTCTCTCTCTCTCTCTCTCTCTCTCTCTCTCTATATATAATATCATGTCGCCATGTACCATATCTGTGGTACAAAAGCATGAGAAATAGTGGTACGAGTCAAGTGGTCAACTTGATTTTATTGTAATTTCTCTTCTTTTGATTATATGTTTTTTTATTTATTTATGTAAATAAATAAATTGTTTCTGATGCCCTTTATTTATATATATATATATATATATATATAAGATGGGTTCAAGTTACACCTGGTGTAACTCTAAAGAGTTACACCTTTTTTAAACCATTGGATTTAAGTAGATCCAATGGACAAAAAAAGATCCTCATTAATGTTAATATTCAAATTAATTTCATTTATTATCCCTTATTTAATACATTTCATACCTATCTCTAAACCAAAAAAAAAAAAAAAAGTCTACGTCTCTCTCTCCTCCATAATCACGTTTTTCTCTGCTCTCTCTTTCTCCTCCATTGCTTTTCTCCAACTCAATTCCATTGCCTTTCTCTTCTCTTAATTCCAATCTCACCACCATGCTCCTTGCCTCATCAACATGAACACTCCAGATCTTGTCTCATGAAATAAAAATTTTCTTCATGTTCAGATTCATCTTTTTCCAAAAGATACTTTCATTAACTACTTCAAAAAATTATGACTACGCGGCGCCCTTCAATCAGTCATTATTTCTTGATGGAGCATCTAGAAACACCCTTACCCAATCACTTGCTTTTAATTTCCAGGCAATAATAATTCGGCGTTTTCTTCTCGTCAGCATGACAATTTTATGCATTATGTTAAATATTTATTTTAGCAGCTTTCATCAATCAGAAGAAAAGAGTCAACATATACATATGTATGACAGTGTGAGGTTTAATAATTAGATTATAGATGATCACTATATCAGGATAACAAAATTTTACTTAGTTTTTTCTTGGATTAATATATATATATGTATGTTTGGAAAAAGATGAATCTGAACGTGAAGAAATTAGAAAGAGAAAGCAAAGAAAAACGTGATTATGGAGGAGAGAGAGACGTAGACTTTCTTTTGGGGGGTTTAAAAATAGGTATGGAATGTATTAAATAAGGGATAATAAATGAGATCAATTAGAATATTAGCATTAATGAGGGTTTTTTTTTTACCATTAGATCTACTTAAATCTAATGGTTTAAAAAAGGTGTAACTCTAAAGAGTTACACCAGATGTAACTTGAACCCATCTATATATATATATATATATATATATCAAAACGTGCCAAGAGTAAACATACCTAAATCTATGTGCTCAAAGAGAATCTAGCTCATCCTAAATCTATGTGCTCAAAGAGAATCCAGCTCATTTTATATATCAAAACGTGCCAAGAGTAAACATACCTAAATCTATGTGCTCAAAGAGAATCTAGCTCATCCTAAATCTATGTGCTCAAAGAGAATCCAGCTCATTTTATGTTGCAAAATATTTTTTTTTATAGGCAATTGCCATCGCTTTCTTTGGATTTTAAATTCAACAAGGACATAGTGCAAAATCTCTCCTCAAGCTTATGTTTATGTTAAAGAAGATATATTTTTTCTTAAAAAAGAAAATGAAAACCAATAGTGCAAAATCTCTCCTCAAACTTATGTTTATTTTAAAGAAGATATATTTTTTCTTAAAAAAGAAAATGAAAACCAATAACACGATCAAACAAGATCTAGTTTCCAATGCAAATTAGGAGGATTCTTGCAACAAATCTTAAATTTAAATTTAATAATTTGGAGCTTTAGGTTGTTCTTGGGAGAAATTATTAGGTTCACCAAGGAGAATTGATGAAGTGGTTTTCCTAATCTTTTTAACTAATAAAACGCTATTATTTATGCAAATGTGACATCATTTAGTAATTTTTTTCTTTTTAATTCTTGTGCTGATTAGGAATATGACTCACACATTTGCATAGGTGTCATTATTTCGTTGGTTGGAAGGACCACTTTAGCAATCCTCCTGATAGATCTAATAATTTATCCCATTCTTAATGGCTTCTAGGAGATAATTTCCAATAGTTTCTCTAACAACATTTATTATACATATAGTTTCTTGATTTTTTTTTCTTTTCTTAACAAAAATTAACAAAATAAATTGACGTAAAGTATTTGTGAATGTTTTTTTTAATATGGTTATGATTGTGTGTACTAGTAACTAATGTTTTATTTTAAAAAACTGATGAGTCGTTGTGGTGTAAAAGAAAAGTTTTACATCGTATTATTATTAAATTAAAACTCTTTGTTGGTTTGTTTTTGTTTTTTTTGAAAAGGAATCCCTTTGTTTATTAGAAGATTCTAACCAGCTTGTACAATGTCACAAGTCCAGAGTCTTTGGACCAATAATATTTTGGTAAACTAACAAAATGTATTTAAATTCCATACTTTTATATTGAAGAAAACGAGCTAGCCCCCTAATTAAGGGAAATCTATTAAATTACCAGCAATCAGACTGGTGACTGGTGACTGGTGACCTTTCAACCAGTATATCAACTGGGTCTTGCTCTTGCTCTTGACTCTGGATATGTGATATGTCCTTGACCTTTGACACAATTCTTAGATTCATATATGTTAAATATCCTTTTCAGTTTTTTACTTTTCACCACATCAGTTATAATTTGCTTAGGGATTAGTCATCGATTAACTTCACTACCATGTACCAAGAAGTGAGCATATAGATGGGACATAGGTTGTAGTAAATTTTTTTTAAATAAAAATCATTAATTACCGTCATTAGGAGAAAGAGAATTTGAACCATGCACTTTTTTTTTTTTTTTGTTGATACAATGCACATTTTTGTTAATAATACTAAAATGTGTCAATTTTAAGTTTTTTTTTTTTTTTAATTAATAAACGTTAGAATGTGTTAATCAATTGAGTAAATGTGTCAGTTGACTTTGGATAAATCTAACTTTTTTTTTAATTTATTTTTAGAATCGGCTAAATCTAACTAATTTGGCTTCATATGATCGAAGTCGCTTTATAAGATTATAAAAAAATAAATAAAATGAAGAAGTCGCTTTGAAATACAATGACAGTAATGCCCCTACCAATCCTCCCACATAATTAGAAAAGCAAGGGCGTTACAGGAAAGCAGAGAATTTATGCAACGATTCAATAAATCTTCTTAACATAAACTTGGGCTACGTATGCCGGGCCGTGTTGTCACCCTCATGTACATGGACGACAAGTGGCAACTTCCTAACAGATACCATAATCTATCTTCCATGTTTTTGCTTCAAATGCATATGGGGTATCATGTGCCCCCACTGCATCTGACCCCCCACGTGTCAGGCACTCGATCCAAAAAAGTTTTACTGCTCCCATGTTTACTTGTCTTTTGTCTGTCCCTCCAAATAAATAATAAAAGAGAAAATAAATTTAAGAGCAAATTACAATTTATTTCCTTATGGTTTGATTAAAATTTAAATTGTCAATTTGTGATTTGAAATTTGACACTTTATTCATCTGAGGTTAACTCAGTTAGATTTCTATAACGCATCTTTGTTAAAAACAGAAGTAAATATATAATATTGCTCAACTTTTATGTCTCTTTCCTTTTATAAATACAAAAATAAAAATAAAAATAAAAATACAAGATCAAATAAAATAAAAAATTATCCATCAAAATACTTGCATTGTGGAATTTCAAATTACAGATAAGCAACATAAATTTCAGTCAAACTACAAGTGAGTAAATCGTAATTTGTCCTAAATTTATAAAAGGTTCTGTTGGACTTGGTTTGAATGCTATTTTCCCCATTTCTTAATAGGGAAGAAATCAGGGTCACAAATGAATCAGGCTGGTTAGAAACAACTAAAACTCGACTTGATAAAATGCTTATTTATGTCCGTTTGTTCGGCAAATAAGTCAAACTCAAGCTCAAGTTTAAGTCTGTCTATTAAACGAACCAAGCTTAAACATTCGTGAATATGAGGCTCAATTTAATTACTTTATATATATATATATATATATGTTTAAAAATATATTTATATATACTTAAAATTGAATTGTGTAAGTTTGTAAATAAGTTCATATTAAATTAAATTATTATTTGTAATTTATTGATAATATGAATACTCATAGACCTTTTATACTCGGCTTAACTAGTCTTGTTTAGTGCTCTAAAAGAAACCATGCCCACAACCTTTTTAATAATTATTTTATTAATCTCATATGTTCTAGAAGAAAGCATGCCCACATCCTCTTTATTAATTATTTTATTAATCTCGTATGTATTATCTTTCTCACATATTGTGAAAATGATAAAGCATGTGTCGAATGCACAATATAACTTCTTTTCAATATTTAGTTGAACTAAATCAGGAGAGTCAATCTTGTACCGGAGGCTGTATCAGTTTGATCAGTGAAACGATATATTTTGTTACCGGTCAATATTGGTGTATCGTTTTGGGTTTACCGTTATATATATATATATATATATATGTGTGTGTGTGTGTGTATATGTATGTTTACCATAAATAAATATATTATATAATAAATATAAAAGTTTACCATAAAACATTATCTCAATTCAAAACAAATTATTCATGATTTTAGACTTTAGCATCAATTAAAAGAAAAAAAAAAAACACAATATAAAAAATTGAAAGCCTAATTGTTCATTGCATACTAAGAAAATAAATAATATTAATAAGTTAATGCAAATAAGTTACCATTTTGTCTTTACAAAAATTCAAAAATTACAAAACTAAAAAACTGGTACGCTCGGTACGGGCTGGTAATGCCCGAAATTGACCGGTATAGCCGGTACGGCCGGTATTTAAATCAGTATGAAATGTTAGCGTTTTGATATCGGTATATGTACCGGTATGATACATACCAACCAGTACTGCTAGTACCGGTACAGTATCAACCACTTTGAACTAAATATCTTTTTATAACTTTTTATTTCAGGAGAGAGAGAGAGATTAATAATAAATAAATAAAAATAGGCTCTTTTGATAAATTGATTACTGCAATATAAAAAATATAACAAATTTTAGATAAAATATCACAAATAAACAAGAAATTAACAAAAAATAATTAAAAGATAAAAAAAAAAAAAGAAGAAGAAAAGATAACAATGAAAATAATCATACTAAAGTTCTCATGTGAGATTAAAAAAAAATCATTGATTATATAAAGAGACTAATTTTTTCTTTTTAAATGCATGTATTGCTTACAGAATTTTACTAAAAATACTTGTTATAGCTGTTTTGCATAAAGAAGTTTTTCAAAAATTAAAAATGATTAAAATTCTACTTAAAATCGATCATTCCACAACAAAAATGAGTGTATTATCAATATTATCAATTAAAAATGAGATGTTAGTGAAAAATAAATGTGTGACTAATTATTGTCATGTGTGACTAATTATTCATATTTCATAATCACAACTTTTTTTTTTTTGAGAAAAAAAAATGACACATTTTTTATCATATGACATGGCAGTATATTCCAATAGATTTGATGTAGATACTATTTTATTTGACTTTATCATTATATATAAGTGAAGTTACCCATGTTAAAGTAATTGCCACGTACCATGGCTTTTGAGTAAAGTTGTTGTGTGTTTTTGTGTTAGAACCCATTTCCATCTCCTTTGTGTGTGTGTGTGTTTGTTTCTCTAAAAAAGTTATTGTCATGTGTAACATTATTACTAGTTGAAGTATTGTACCTGGTAAAAAAAAGAAAAAAAGAAAAGAAAAGAAAAGAGTGTAGACATTATAGAACTTCTCTAAGAAAAAAGGTGGTATAAACAACATTTTTTTTTTTTTTTTTGGAGATAATATAGACAAAAGACACAGGGAATGAGGAGAGAGGAAGTGGGAAGACAAAACTTACAACATTAGCACTTACAAAAGGGCCTAACCTTTGTAAGTACTAGCGAGGCTTATAAACTGAAAACTCACCTACTAATTGACCGATGTGGTATTTTAGACCACTTATCTTCTTTTTCTTTTTCTTTTTTCTTTTTGAGATAATATAAATAGAAGACATAGGGAATGAGGAAGTGGGGAGTGGGAAGACAAGACTTACAATACTAGCACTTATAACATAGTTGTATTATACCATTGAAAGAAATTTTAATCTTTGTATAGTTTATAAAAAAATATAGATATGTGTTGTGACTTGTGATGTATTTGATATTTGGGAAATTGGAAGGTCATATAAATCATAAGAAGTTAAAAACAACATTGAAAACACCATTAAAATAATATATGGAAATTTTAATAACACAACTTTATGTGTAACTCATTGATATAGATTCTTGTCATTGATACAATAATATTTTGACTTGAATTCATCATTGACATTATTTTTATTATGTTCCAATAGCAACATGTCACGTTAAGATCATTCTTATCAGGTGTTCTATAAAAATGTCATTTCAACACATCAAAAAAATTACTTTATTATTTTAACACACCATTTTACAATTCACCGTACATCACATCTTCTATTCTTCAATTCTATACATTAAAATAATATATACAAATATTAAAATAACATTAAAAAAACCAAAAATATATAAAAATACAAAATAAAAAAACCCACCACTCCCACTACCAGCACCCATCAACGCCCCACATCCCACCCCACCACCGTCCATCACTCCACAACTCACCATCAAGGACACCAAAACCACCACATCAGAACACCACATAAACACCCAAAATCAAACCCACCACATCTGAACACCACAACTAGAACAAAATCCATTGCCTATCTTTTATTAAAAAAAAAACAATAAGCTGTAACTAAACCGAACCAAGTAGCTTAGTGTATGAGATAGAATAGAGAGGAAAGAGCAAAAAAATAGGGAAAAAAAAAAAAAAGAATGGTGAAGGAGATTTTATAGATTAGTGATGATGGAATTTGTGAGATAGTAAAGAGGAAATTGGTGGTGGCTCATGAATGGGAAGAGAAGAGAGCAAAAGGGAAGAGGGGAGAACAAAAGAGTCTGTGAGAGTGAAGAGGGTGAAGTAGTGAACGTGTGGCTCAAGTGAAAATAAGAAGTGACATTTTATTTGAGATGAGAGAGAAAGATTAATAAAAAATAATAAAAACCAAATGACATTTCCTTCTGTACCGTTTCAAAGATAAGATTGTCCTGTAGCAAATGTCAAAATTTTTTGGAATTTAACACACCTCATGATAGTCTGTTTTTGGTGTTTGGTGTGCCAAATGCCAAATATTTAGCATTTGTTACACTTGATGAGAATGCTCTAATTATAGAATTAAAAACATTATGCTATTAGATTTGTTATATTTGCAAGAATCAAGCATAAATTCAAAAAAGAGAGTATTGGGAATTGGAAGAGGGTGGGCCTCACATGGGGGCTGGCCTTCAATCCCCGCTAGTTACTGCAATAATTTCTAGAAAGTACGAACACGCAGCAATTCTCATATTTCGTGTGCGTTTGGCTCTAAATTAAAAAGCTAGCTTATTTTACTATTCAACATATTTTGCTACTATTTATAGGTCCTACTACACTTTTTAATACTATTCATGGGTCTTACTGTACTATTTTAGCTAACTTTTACCTTTATTTACAATACTTTCAATAAAAAGTTTTCAATTTCAATAAAATAAGTGCAGATTCTAAACAAACCCTTCATATTATAAAACAATCGCTTATAATTAAAATTCTACACACCTTGTCATTTATAACATCTCTTAACCCAAAAAAATACTGCAAAAGTCAACATAACTTTTACACCATATCCCTTTATTTTGATGTCTGACAAAATAAACTAATAGCAAGGCCTAATGGTAAGTAGTATTTAAATGTTTTTGGATGTTATACAATAGATTTATGCTTTGATATCTTTAACATACTCCAAAAAATTTAAGGTAGAAGTTTGCAAACCGCTTGGGTTTGAAAAGAATGTGAGATCTTAAAGGAAAGCGTAACCAAATTGGATGCAGGGTGGATCAGGTTAGACTAAATTAAATGAAATACAAATGACATGCTGAAATGAAGGCTAGACGTGTGTGATAATCAGGGGTTGAATGCGGAGCATCGTGCATATCATACATATGGAAGTTATTGATAAAAGGTATGGTTTGAAAAACTCTGCTCGACGATTATAAGTACCCATGACTACAAACAAACCTGATAAGCCCAACATACTTTCTTCAAGCAAAGTACTTGTCCATAATAGTCAGCACTAGACGAAGGACAACCATTAAACCTCAATTAATGGAGAAGACGTTACACGCCAACAATAAGTATTCCTGCTGTTGGGAGGAACAAGATCCTTTCATTCAAACCCCACAGAGGCGTTACATATATTACATTGAAGACTGCCATCAAACACCCCCAATGGCTATGATGAAGAGGCAGGTACATATACATATGTACCTCTGGACCTTGAGAAAGGTACAAGAAATTCTCATCATTATACTCTAATATTTTGATATCTATTTCTCTTTTCTCTTCTAGTTTATCTAACTTAATCATCAGAGGTCTTGTGGCAGGCACCATACCGGTGATCTTTACTTCTTCCATTCTTCATTTATTCCTACAAGATCTTGAATGGCTTTCCCTCTAGATGATCATTTGAACTGACAGTTTTGGCATTATCAGTTTGGCACCGTTTGTGGGGAACGACATTCTCGTACCTAGGTTTGAGAGCGTAGTTCTATTCAACTCGTAAGTCTAGATGGAGTCCAACACTCCCCAAGATTCTGCAGCATTAGCTTTGCAAATCCAGACACTCACAGCCAACATGGAGGAGCTTACCAGACAGATTCAGGAGATGAGGCTATGGCTACAGCAAGAGGACAATCGTTCTAGGACCAACCAGGACGACAATAAAGACAGCAAAAGAAGGGATGACTGTTGACAAATAGCTACCCCAGAAAGAGCGGGCTCGGACCTTCTCCAAGAGATGAGAAGGGAGATGGACGAGCTAAGGAGTGCAATTAAGGAAAAAACAAACCAAAGCCTAAACTGGATGGTTAGGAGGACAGATTCATCCTTTATCACGGTAGTTCTCGAATGCCGGATGCCCTAAAAGTTTCGTCTACCATAGCTTGAGCCGTTTGATGGGCTGAAGGATCCTTTAGATCACCTCAACACCTTTAAGACAACTTTGGGCCTTCAGCAACCCCCTGACGAGATATTATACAGTTCTTTCCCTACCACTCTCAAAGGAGCGGCGAGAGAATGGTTCACTGAGTTACCAACGTCATCCATCGACAACTTCGAGCAGTTAGGCAATTCCTTCTTACATCACTTCGTTGATGGATAACGCTCAAAAAGGTCGGCAGACCATCTGCTTACCATTAGACAAGGAGAAAAAGAGACCCTGAGGTCGTACATGAAGCGTTTCACTCGAGAAACTTTAGAGCTAGATGAAGCGGATGACAAAGTACAGCTGACGACCTTTAAAGCCGGATTGAAGTCTAGGGAGTTCGTGGTCTCACTCGCGAAGAATCCCCCTCGAACGATGGCGGAAATGCTCCTGAAGGCGTAGAAGTACATGAACGCCGAGGATGCCCTAGTAGCAATACAAGAGGTAGAGAAGCCCAAGGAGAGGGAAAGAAAGGAAGATGACTGGAGAGGATGAAAAAGGGAGCTAACAGATCGTCAAAATACTGATGGAAACAAATGGAAAGATGACAGAACCCCTTGGATGATAAAATTCACTCCTTTAGTTATGCTTGTTGATCAAATTTTGGCACAAATTAAAGACGAGCACTACCTCAAATGGCCTAGGTCGTTACACTCATCACCCAACGTGCATGACAAGAAGAAATATTACCGCTTCCACAAGGATTACGACCACTACACTAAAGATTGTAGAGACCTTAAAGAGTAGATAGAGGAGCTCATACGAAAAGGGAAGTTGCAGAAATTTGTAAAGAAGGGAGACTCCAGCAGGTTTAGGGACGATAACAAGAACAAGCATGAAGCTTTCCTGAGAGAAAACCACACGTCCCATCATCCACAGAGTGCAATAGGGGAGATAAAGACGATCATAGGAGGACCGTCCACAATAGGATCGTTCAGATCCCTTAAGAAGTCACACCAGAGGTAGGTGAATAGCATCCATAGGATACCGCCCTTGAAGCAAAGATGGATGGATAGGGATATCTTGTTCTCGGAAGAAGATGCTAGAGGAGTGAAACAACCCCATGACGACTCGTTGGTTATTATGCTTATGATTGAAGGATTCAATACTAGGAGGATTTTGGCAAATAATAGGAGCTCGGCGGACATCATCTACCTTTCTGCCTTTCAGCAGTTAAAGGTAGACCCAAAAAGACTTTATCCATTCGAATCCCCTTTTGTCAGTTTTAACGGAGACAAGGTATACCCAAGGGGGATAGTAACACTGACGGTCATAGCTGGCTCATACCCCCTCCAGGTAACCAATCAACACAATTTCTTGGTAGTGGACTCACCTTCGTCCTACAATGTAATCATAGGAAGGCCCACCCTCAATCGTTGGAAAGTGGCCACTTCCATGTATAGCCTAAAAGTAATGTTCCCACAGAAAGAGGGATTGGGGAAATAAGGGGAGACCAGGTGCTGGTGCGAGAATGCTACTAGGCAGTACTGGCATCAAAGGAAAACCATACATGGATAATTAAAGAGAAGACACAAGAAATTGTGGAAACCCTAGAAATGGTTGAATTGGTAGAAGGAGATTCTGTAAAGATGACTTAGGTAGGGACGAACTTGAACCTCCAGACAAAGAAAGAAATCATTAGCTTTCTGAAGGATAACCTAGATGTGTTCGCCTAAAGTCACGAAGATATGCCTAGCATACAAGCCAACATCATTTAGCACCGCCTAAACGTGGATCTAGAGAAGAAGCCCGTCCAACAGAGAAGAAGAGTCTTCACCCCTGAACGAAACAAAGTAGTCATGGACAAGGTGGACAAGCTACTTGCCGCTAACTTCATCAGGTAGGTCTACTATCCTGAATGGCTGGCCAATGTTGTCATGGTCAAAAAGGCAAACGGGAAATGGAGAATGTGCGTCGACTTCACAGATCTGAATAGTGCCTAGTTAAAAGATAGCTTCCCTTTACCCAGAATCAACTAATCCTTTGACAAAACGCACTTTACTTGTAATTGGGTAGTTCTAGGATGTGTTCAAATACTTCAAGAAACAAGGTTTCAAGATCAAGTGTTGAAGTCATCAAGTCTGTCTAAGAAACAAGCTGAGATGTGCAAATTCATTAAGTCTTGACAGCTGGCTCGACAGCTACATCTATTGAGGCTTAAGGAAGCTATTCAACCCGTGGCTCGACAGCTGCTCGACAGCTTATCTGTCGAGATTTAAGAAATTTAGAATTCTGATCTGATTTCTTGGAATCCGTGATTATGTGTTTAGGTCTTCTTTTCTCCTAACCCTAAACATATAAAATGATTATTTTAAGGGCCGTCAAGTAGTTCACAAGTTGCACAAGTATTGAGCAAATTCTGTTCAAGCAAATTTTGACCGGAGACGAAGTTCTTGCCTTTAGTTCATCTCTTTCTCTTGAAGAAGTTGCTATGTATGTGCACCGTAGGGTTTTGTAACTAAGCATCTTCTTGATCTTCATCGTGTGGATGAACTGAAGAACTTTGCAGCCAACAACCTTCTTAATTGGTGATTAAAGTCGCATACTGGGATCCGCGCAATTTGTTAGTCACGTACTTAGGAGCCGTGCATCAGAAAGGGAAACTGTCACTATTGAACAAGTCCAATTGGGTATTGGGGTAAGGGTTCAACTGTAGGTTGGTAAGGTACTTGGGATTCCTTTACTTGTAACCACTTGTTGTGATAATAATGGAGTTTCGGGAGTGGTGACATGAAAATCACCCTGTGGGGTTCTTACCATTAGGTTTTTCCCATTCATAAACAAATCACCGTGTCATTTATTTTCCACTGCATAATTAGTTTAGTGGTGATTTGTTTATGCTACCACGCCTTTGCATGTTAATTTGATTAATAACTTGGCTAGTTAATCAATTAATTTAATCACAAGGGGTCAATTCGTTTTTGGCCTATTAAGATGGCCGAATAAGATCAAGAGAAGATTGTCTTCATCACCATCTAGGGGCTCTATTGCTACAGGGTCATGCCTTTCAGGTTGAAGAATACAGGAGTCACGTACCAGAGGCTGGTGAACCAGATATTCGACAAGTAGATTGAGAGGAACGTGGAAGTGTATATGGATGACATGCTCGTCAAAAGCAGGGAAAAAGAGAATCATTTGGACGATCTCAAGGTGACATTCGACACGCTCAGGCAATACGATATGAAACTAAACCCGGCTAAATGCACCTTTGGGGTATCCTCTGGGAAGTTCCTTGGCTTCATGGTGTCACAGAGAGGAATAGAGGCAAATCTAGAAAAGGTGAAAGCCATCCTCATGATGTCCTCCCCTAAGACGATCAAAGAAGTACAGTCCCTTACAGGTAATGTGACAGCCTTAAACAGATTTGTCTCCAAAGAAACGGACAAGTGCCTCCCTTTCTTTAAAACGTTGAAGCAGGCTTTCGTTTGGTCGAACGAGTGTGAAGCGGCATTCCAAGAGCTAAAGCGTTACCTGGGCAATCCTTCACTCCTGAGTCTATCCAAAGAAGGCGAAGACCTATTCCTGTACTTAGTAGTATCTGCGACCGTGGTAAGCGCAGCCCTGATCAAGGAAGAACAAAGGGTGCAACTCCTGGTGTACTACATCAGCCAGGCCTTTCAAGGAGCTGAATCACAGTACCCACGAATAGAAAAAATCACTTTCGCCCTAATAATGGTGTCCAGAAAACTTCATTTGTACTTTCAGGCAAACCCGATAATAGTCATGATGGATCAACCCATTAAGAAAGCAATGAATAAACCCGAGGCTACACAACGAATGATACAGTAGGCCATCGAGCTCAAACAATTCGACATAGAGTATCGACCAAGGACTGCCATAAAAGCCCAGGCCCTGGCAGATTTCATAGCAAAGTTCACCTCCCCCGAACACAAAGATAGCCTGGAACAACCAGCTTTCTAGACGATCCATACGGACGAGTCATCCATGTAGAAGAGAGGAGCAGCAAGTGTCATCATTACTTCCTCTAAGGGGGACACTTTGAAGTACATAGTTCAACTTAAATTCCTTGTAACCAACAACGAATTGGAGTATGAGGCCATACTGATAGGGCTGAAGATCGCCCAGGCACTTGAAGCTAAAACTGCCTTGCTAAAAGCCAATTCACAGCTCATCATGGGGCAAGTCAAGGGAGATTTCGAAGCAAATAAGTCAATGATGCAAAGATATCTCAAGTTGACAAATCAATTAGTTAGCAACTTTGATCGGGTAAAGTTTGCTCAACTCCCACGGGATCAAAATGCAAAAGCTGACGAAGTGGCTAGGAGTGCGTCATCAAATGATCAAGCGAAGGTGACTAATTGGAGATTGGAAGAATAGAACTCTCCCAGCATTAAAGAAGTTTAGACCTTCCCGATGCACACCCGCACTAGCTGGACGAGCCCAATCTTGTCCTATCTCAAGGATGGACAATTACCACCAAATCCTGACAAAGCCAAGAAAATCAAGAAACGAGCTACCAGATTCACTGTGCTAAATGACGAGCTTTACAAAAGAGGCTTCTCACAGCCTTACTTGAGGTGCATTGAAGAAGAAGCCAAGTACGTCCTGGAAGAAGTTCACGGGGGCATTTGCGGTGACCACATGAGAGCAAAGTCACTTGTAAGAAAGATCATGAGGGCAGGCTATTTTTGGCCTACAATACAGCAAGACGTAACAGAGTTTGTCAGAAAATGTGATAGCTACCAAAGGTATGGAAATGTCCAACGAGTCCCAGGGGAAAAAATGACAACTATCACTTCACCCTGGCCATTTACACAGTAAGGGATCAACATCATGGGGCCTTTGCCACAAGGTAAGAAGCAAGTGAAGTTTTTGCTCATCGCCATCGACTACTTCACGAAGTGGGTGGAAACAGAAGCACTAGCCACGATCACAGAAGCAAAGGTACATAATTTTGTGTGGAAAAATATTGTGTACAGGTTTGGGATACCATAAACGATCATCTTAGATAATGATCATCAGTTCGACTATCGGGACTTTTGTTTGTTTTGCTCAAACCTTGGCATAAGAAACAATTACTACTCTCCAGGACATCCTTAAGCCAACGGACAGATAGAAGTGACAAATTGAACATTGCTGAAGATCATCAAGGCCCAATTAGTGGGGGCAAAGGAAGGGGGCAAAGGAAGCATGGCCCAAGGAGTTGCCAAGTGTTTTATGAGCCTATTGAACCATAGCAAAAACCCCAACAGGAGAGACACCTTTCAATCTCACATATGGCACAGAAGCAATCATCCCTATCAAAATAGGACTCACTAGCCTCAGGAAGAAGTTCTTTAACAAAGGCAGCAACGACGACCAATTGAAACTAAACTTGGATTGCTTAGGCGAAGTCAGAGACCAAGCTTCTCAGAGAATGGCCAAGTACGAGCAGAACATGGCTGAGTATTACAACTAGAAGGTAAAGCTTAAAAGATTCAGGATCGGAGATCTTGTCCTACGGAAAGTGACACCAACAACAAAGGACCCAGCACAAGGCAAGTTAGGGCCAATATGGGAAGGACCATATCAAGTCATCCACTACTCTCGACGAGGAAGCTACCACCTGGAAGACTTGGATGGGAACAAATTACCTCGTCCTTGGAATGTTGAACACCTGAAGAGTTATTACAAGTGGGGATTGTAGCTCATTTGTAAGCAATTAATAATGTCTTATGATTTTTCAAGCAAATTAATAAACGTACTATTCAATGCCTAACATGCTCTACCAATTTTTCTCCTCCCGTCCCCTGCCAGCTTGTCCAATCGAATCCCTGACTGAACACAAATCATTTAACCGAGTTAGAATGATAAGATTCCTTAAATGGATGTAAGTCGTTTAACATAAATAGAAATGATAAGATTCCTTAAATGGATGTACATCGTTCCCACCAAGCTTAGACAATAAGATTCCTTAAATGGATGTAAGTGTAAAAGTTAAAACGATAAGATTCCTTAAATGGATGTAAGTCATCCAAACAAAAAACTAAAATGATAAGATCCCCTGAAGGGATGTACATCATCCCAGCAAAGTTAAAGTGGCAAAAGCCCTTAAATGGATGAAAACTATTCCAAGTCCCTAAGTGGATGAAAGCTATGGCTTAACAAAATGAAGATGGCAAGATTCCATTAGAAGATGCAAGTCAAAGATGAGATCCCTTGCAAGAACATGGGTTGTTGAACAAGTCGTTTCAACAATTAGACAACCCTACATACCATTCAACATGCGCCAAGTATAAACAAGCAACATTCAAAAGCAACACATGGAAATAAACATATATAAAAGGAGTTCCAGTTGAAAATTGTTCAAAAGCCCCAATACAGGCAGGGCACCCAAAAAGTACAAATAAAATATATAAATAAACAAAACAAGGAAGCTAGGCAACAGGATCATCATTCCCTTCTTTTTCAAGCACTAGAGGGTCCTCGTCAACAGTTGTAGTAGTCTGAGTGGCCTGTGCAGCCTCCATTTCCTTGTCAATAGCCTTGAAGTCCAGATCCTCCAGGTCCGTCCCTGGGCCATGCTTCACTAGGTATCTTCTCAGCAGCTCAAAACCTTTATAATACCAGCTAAACAGGATTGTATTATACTCATCCGTAAGTTGAAAGGCATGGACAGCCTTAGCCATAGCATTCTTAATCTTCTGGTTGGCCGTTGCAAGTTGCTTGTCCTTTTGCTTCACCAGCAGCTTCTCTGCATTCAGCTCCTCGAACATAGCCTTGAGCTTCTCTTTGGACGCATTACTGTCGTCCATCACGACAATCACATCTCTCCTTAGACGAGAACCCTTAGCCTTCAACACCTCCACCTTAGAATTGGCCACCATGGCCTTCTCCTCGTTCATTAGATACTGGGAGGTAATGTGCATTGTCTCCCCCAACACCTAGCAACCGAACAATACAATGATCAAAGTACAACTTATGTCGAGCGATGAAAGATGAAGGAAGATTACCTAGACAAGATTATGAACATGATGGCTCACCATCTCATGAGAAGGCACGTCCAAGATCTCCTTCATCTCCTTGGGCGTCACAACCTCGTTGGATCGAGTGAAAGCCGTCCTTACTTTAGCCCAAATGCTAGCTCCAACCTTCTCCTTCTCCTTATCCCCCATCCGACGCTTCTTCTAGGAAGGAATGATCTCCTCAATAGAAACAGCTGGGGAAGTAGCTCAACCTTCTTCCAAAGCAGGGGTGGAGAAGCCTTTCTTGGTCACCTCTTTCTCGATGACCTTCACCTTCCGTTGACCAATGCTAGAGAGGGGATCATTTTTCTTCGCCTTGATTCAAGCGTACAACTCTTGGTTGAATTTGGTTGTCATCTCTACACAAAAAAAAAAGAAAAAAAAAAAAGAAAAAGTAAGTTAAAAGAGAGAAAGAAAGGGAAGGAAGATGAACCACTTTCGTCCTAAAACAACTCACTTTTCTCTTCTTGGCGTATGGCGCGGAGGACGTAGTGAGAAGGCTCCAGACCCAAACAGTGACGGGCCAAGGTCCGAGGGTCGACAAGCTCGTCAAAATCGTCAATGGTGCTTGCATACTTTATAGCTTCCTAAATGCGCTCTTCAAATCCGCTCTTAAGTTCAAGACGCTTCTTAACTGCAAAATAGAAAATACACAAGGTCAAAATGGACGATCAAAGTAAGCAATGAAATTGAAATTTTCGCACAAGAGGTGAACGCACCAAGTTAAGGGGTCTCCCACTGACGCAGAAGCCTTGGGACATTCCCCCAAAAGTTGACGGAAAGGGTCTCCCAACCATCATCCAACACAAAAAAACACCTAGACTTCCAATACCGGAAGGACGAAGGTAGATCGACGATGAGCCAAGACCTTCTATCTCAGGGTACGAGCTTATAGTAACCAAACTCTTTAGATTCCTTTAAGCGATAGAGATGGACAAACTCATTTAGCGTGATCATGTCCTTGTCAGCTATGATCGTCCAAATCACCATACAGCTTATGACAATTCTCCATGAATTCGGCATAAGCTGTCTTGGAGCTATGTTTAGATAATAAAGAAGGTCCATTATGAAAGGATGAACGGGGAATCTGAGGCCACATAGGAAAGCTGCCTCATAAAAACACACTTCACCTTGGGCAAAGGCACACGATTTCTCACCCGACCTAGGGAGACGAATCCTAGTTTCCTTAGGGAACTGGAACCTATCCCTAAATCTACCAAGGGTTTCCTCGTTCAGGGAACATTTCTCTTTAAGGGCATGAAATGATTGGGGTGGGGGCGAAACAGAAGGGTGGGAAGACGTGGGTATAGAAGCAGCGGTGTTTGTGTCAGTCTCAGTCGTGCCAGCATTAGACGACAGACCCGTCTCCAGATCACTCGATCTAATCTCAGAACCCATCCTCTCCCTCCTTAATATATCTTGCACAATCCCAAACCAATCTAAGGATTGGCACAACAGGGGGTACAAACTGACCAACGCTAGCTCTAAATTACTGTCACCTAAGACAAAACCCCCAACCTGTGGGCAATGGCCATTAAGGGAACCTAAGAACGCTCCCAAATGAGCAAAGAAGAATGAAATAGAGGGAGAAGTACGCCTAATATCGAAGTAATCAAACATCAAACACAAGAAAAATGAGGAAATAAAAAGTCCTAAAAAGGAAAAAGGAGCGAAAAAGGGGCGTACTTGAGAAAGAGGAAGAAACTGAGAAATCAAGGGAGCAAATGCGTATTAAAAAGAAGGAAAGTGAAGAGAGAAAGAAGACACAAAGATACTTAAAAGATTACCTCGAAAAACGAAAAGAGTGTGGAAAACCGAAGAGTCTCATCGAAACAAAAACCCCTCAGCTACTTTGGGCATGATGTGTGGCCATGATGCGCGCCACGCTGCCTACGCAATAAATGCGGAAGGGGTGGAACCCCAAATGCCACAACTGCCCCCAAAAAAAAAAAAAAAAAAAAAAAAAAAAAAAAAAAAAAAAAAAAAACTTTGCATATTCCTATGACCGCCCTCAAGTGGATGACCTCGGAATAGTTGAAACTGATAAGCCCAACATACTTTTCTCAGGCAAAGTATTCATCCATAATAGTTAGCGCTAGACAAAGGACGAACATTAAACCTCAATTAATGGAGAAGGCGTTACACGCCAACAATAAGTATTCTTGCTGTTGGGAGGAACACGATCCTTTCATTTAAACCCCACAGAGGCGTTACAAATATTACATGGAAGACTGCCATCAAACACCCCCAACGGCTATGATGAAAAGGCATGTACATAAATATACATACCTCAGGACCTTGAGAAAGGTACAAGAAATTCTCATCCTTATACTCTAATATTCTGATATCAAGTTTTCTTTTCTCTTCTAGTTTCTCTAACTTAATCATTGGAGGCCTTGTGGCAAGCACCACACTGGTGATCTTTACTTCTTCCATTCTTCATTTATTCTTGCAGGATCTTGAACGACTTTCCCTCTGGACGATCATTTGAACTGATGGTTTTGGCATCATCAAAACCCAATAACGACTACTAATCAAATATAAGGCAATCTAAAGATGATAAAGATGCATGACTAGAAAGAAAGTCGATAAAAAGGTTATTGATTAGCATGATTTGTGATACCCAATAAGATAGTTAACGCTGCATGATTAGAAGGAAAGCTATGTGCAGAAGAAAAATGTACGTGCTCATCAAATGTAGTTGAAATTGTCAAGATTAATGGTCCTGTTGTTAAATATTAGATCTAAGAAGGAGGCGTATGATGTTGTTAGATGCTATCCATGGTAGGGAATAAATCAGGATAAGCTGCAGAGTAGTTGGTAACAATAGCAATAGTAAGAACCTTGACATTGTCCACAACATAAAATAGATTAAAATGAGACTACAAAGTGACTAAGAAAGATTGTGAGAGAAGTACTTAGATCAACCAAGTAGGGATATAGATTAAGGGAGGCCATAAAAGCCTAACTTTGATACAATACTAAAGAAGATAAAGTATGTGAGAAAATATGAAGAAGATAACAAACTAATGTTATTCAATCCAATACTAAGGTAAAATATCACGCTCTTGCAAACACCATATTCAAGCTTTTGTGCTTACGTTGGCTACTATAGTATCTTGGAGTTGATTGTCTCCATTGCAACCTCGATCCATTGTGACAATTGAAATTTCTTTCAAATTACCTACAATGACATGTGGAATGACATCTTCCACGAACTTACAAAAACATGTTGAGATTAAGAGTGTGTTTGGATACCACTTATTTTGCTGAAACTGAAAAATTATTGTTAAAAGTACTATAAATAAAGGTAAAAGTTAGATGAAATAGTACAATGGGGTCCATAAATAGTGCTAAAAAGTATAGTGGGGCCCATGAATAATAGCAAAACTAAGCTGAATAGTGAAATAATTTTAATTTTTAATCTTAACCCAAACACATACTGTTACGTGGCGTTTGGGACGGGAGAATCCACATTACTCCCGGTATCTAGATTCCTAAGAATGTGATTCCTTATAATTTGGATGTCTAGAACTGTAGCTATTCTTATGTTTGGTTTCATTGAGAATCTTTTAAGATTTCTAGGAATATGAGATGATAATGTTTGGTTTATTCCCAAGAATCTTAAATAAATTAATTATTTTTCCCATTTTATCCTTAGATTTGAATGTGAACTACCAAGTCCTTTAAAAAAAATCTCCATCTAAATAAATAATGAAAAACAAAATATAAACTATTAATAATTTGTTGAGCAACACATACACAACAGCAAAAGTGAATACCTGGCAATAATGGAGGGTCCCTTTCAAACTTTTTTTTTTTTTTTTCCACACATGAAACCTAAATAGAACTTTGTTTAAGAATATATCAACAAAGTTGTCTATCCTGTTTATGTCATTTTAGCGAGAAAAGATAAAGACAAGGGAAAAGATTTTGATGATTTATTTTATATTTTATCTTAATTGCTTAAATAATAAGAAAAAATGGTTAAAATTGTCAATTTATAAAAAATATAATTTGTTTTAAGTTTGGGAATCTAAATACTCACCTATTTTAAAGGGAATCTACATTCCTACTGAAAGAGGTTTAAAGGGAGAATCTAGATTCCCTTGGCATCTGATTCTCTGGCGTGATTTTCAACCAAATATGAGAATTTTTAAACATTCCTAAGAATCCTAAAATATTACCTCGTACCCAACGCCACATAAGTGTCACTTCATTCGTCACCATTTGCTACATGGTTTTTTTGTAATAACTTCTAAACTTAATTAATATCACTTTATCTAACATGAATTTGAGGGAGGTTATTAGAATATAAGCCCAATTGGCTCAAGCTCATTTATTATTGTACTACTAATAACATTCATTGTTTGCTTGTATAAAAGATAATCCAATTGTTCATCAAAAAAAAAAAAAAAAAAAAAGATAATCCATTCTTCTTTATTATACTGTTTAATGCAAAACTAATTTAGACTTTAACCGTTAGTTTTATAGATTTTTTTTTTTTACGTCATCATGTACGCAATTTCAAACCCAACTGAAATATGTCTTCAAAAAAAAAAAAAAAAAAAAAAAAAAAACCAACTAAAAAATGAATATGATCCCAGGTGACTAGAGGGCGTGCCACTAACACTTTTCAATGTCGAATGTTAACTTTTTCACATTTGGCCATGGCGGCGCTGCTTAAAAAAAAGTTTTACCCTACTAAACTCATGTATGAAGTATACGCAAGGTCCCACTAAATTCATATATGTGGAGTATTATTTGAAGCCCAGTTCTAAGCTTCCCCCTATATATATAGCAGCAATCTAAGTTGTTTTTGACACAAAAGCAAAAGCCACTCTCCTTTCTACTTTCCTTTCATCACTCTTGAAACTCCCACACCATGAGAACAGACATAGAAAGCCTCTGGGTATTTGTCTTGGCCTCTAAATGCCAAGCTTTTACACAATCAAACATTGCATGGCTAATTTTAGTCATGTGTCTGGCATGGCTAGGCATGACCCTTATTTACTGGGCTCACCCTGGTGGCCCAGCTTGGGGTAGGCACAGTTATATCAGAAACAAAAAATCATCATCATCATCATCTTCTTCTTCTTCTTCTTCTTCTTCTTCCAGTTCTATCACCCTGGCCAATAAGCCAATTATACCAGGACCAAGAGGGTTTCCACTAATTGGAAGCATGAACCTAATGGTCTCACTCGCTCACCACAAAATTGCTGCCGCAGCAGAAGCATGTCAAGCTAAGAGGCTTATGGCCTTTAGCCTTGGTGACACTCGTGTTATTGTCACATGTAACCCAGACGTGGCCAAAGAAATCCTGAATAGCTCTGTGTTTGCTGATCGTCCAATAAAGGAGTCAGCCTATAGCTTGATGTTCAACAGGGCAATTGGGTTCGCTCCTTATGGTGTTTACTGGCGAACCCTGAGGAGAATCGCAGCCACGCACCTGTTCTGCCCAAAGCAAATCAAAGCTTCCGAGTCCCAAAGGTCAGAAATTGCTTCCCAAATGGTGGCAATAATGTTGGGAGACCAAGGACAAAGTGTGAGTGTGCGTCAACTACTAAAACGTGCTTCCTTAAACAACATGATGTGCTCGGTTTTTGGATGCAAATATAGTCTGGATTCATCGAACGAGGAAGTGGAAGAGCTAGAGAGACTGGTGGCTGAAGGGTACGAGTTATTGGGTTTGTTGAATTGGTCAGACCACCTGCCTTGGCTAGCTGAGTTTGATGCTCAAAAAATCCGGTCCAGATGCTCCAAACTCGTCTCAAAAGTGAACCGCTTTGTTAGCCGAATCATAGCCCAACACCGAGCTCAAACCAGTGAAAAAACCCGGGATTTTGTTGATGTTTTGCTCTCTCTTCAAGGCCCTGAAAAGTTATCTGAGTCCGATATGATCGCCGTTCTCTGGGTAACTTCTTTTTTTTTTTTTAATTATTCTGTTATTTTCACTTATATTTTTATACATAACTATTCTTCCTATCATAATTTTTAATTTAAAATTAAGGATAAATTATAATAACCTGTATCGAGTTTTGGGAAAATATAATAAATCCGCTCATGTTCTTATAAATGATATCCTCTTTCTTGAAGTTTTTATTTATGTAATAAAAATAACCCATATGATATGACTGCTCTTATAAATTGGGTTAATATACATATACATATATACATATATATATATATATATAAAATTAAATTAGCATTCAAAATAAACTCAAATGAATGTTTATTAACTAGATTGCTCAAATGATAAGAAGATTAGATAAAAATAATAATAATAATAACTTTCAGGAATTAAGAAAAGAGATTGGGTTTTTGATATTTCTCCTAATCTCAAGTGAGAGGTTAATATAATTTCCTCTAAAATCAACAAATGTTACAGTACTTTTTTTTTTTTTTCATACCATAAATAGTAGTAGTGGGTGGTATTTGAATAATTCTTTTTATAGAAAGGAATGGATAACATCTCTAAATTAGCCGTAATAAGTGGATATGATGAACAAAGACTAACAATAACATACACCCCTTAAAATATGCAATCATTTGGTCATGCATTGACTTATTTATTTTTAATTTATTTTAAGTCAAAATAAAAAATACCACGCGTCTTGAATACTTTGATAGACCCCCGGGCCCCGAGCACGTATATGCGTGACAACATAAAAACTCTCAAAGTTAAAGTTCAGTCCTGAACTAGAACAGAAGAGAAGTGAGAAAGTCCTCTCTCGCTACCAACAAAAGCTGTTTCGTTAATTGATGTGCACATTAATTAAATATCATCATTTGCTTTAATTAATTAGTTTACTCTTTTTTTTTAATGATTGAGGGACACAGATAAATTATTATAAATATTTATACCACTATACGATTTATTTACGTCCTTTTCAGATGGTTTACTTCTCTTTTTTTTTTTTTTTTTGTAGGAAATGATTTTTCGAGGGACTGATACAGTGGCCGTTTTGATTGAATGGATACTCGCCAGGATGGTGCTTCATCCTGATGAGCAATCAAAGGTCCACAATGAGCTTGATGAGGTTGTTGGCAAATCACGTGGCGTGGCTGAGGCTGACGTGGCATCGCTGGTGTATCTTGCGGCTGTGGTGAAAGAGGTGCTGAGGTTACACCCACCTGGCCCACTTCTTTCGTGGGCCCGACTGGCTATCAATGACACAACCATTGATGGGTACCACGTGCCTCTGGGTACCACTGCAATGGTGAACATGTGGGCCATAGCTAGGGACCCACATGTGTGGTCGGACCCACTAGAATTTATGCCTCAAAGGTTTGTCACCAAGGAGGAGGGTGAGGTGGAGTTTTCTGTACTCGGGTCGGATCTTAGACTTGCTCCATTTGGGTCGGGCAGGAGGACTTGCCCTGGTAAGACTCTGGGTTTAACCACGGTCAGCTTTTGGGTTGCCTCACTTTTACACGAGTATGAATTCCTATCGTCTGATCAGAATACCATTGACCTATCTGAGGTTCTAAAGCTCTCTTGTGAGATGGCCAATCCTCTGACCGTTAAAGTGCGCCCAAGGCGTAGGTGAAAAAGTGAAAACCTATTATCTCTGCAAAAGTTCAAAAAAAAAAAAAAAAAAAAAAACTGTAAAATTGTTTTAAGTTGTTTTTATAAATACGTGATAAAAATATGAGGGAAGGGTAAAATAAAATTTAAAAAAGAAAAAAAGAACAGTTTGTGCTTAGGGTTTAAAAATCCTAATCCTTTCTCATCAACTTTATGATAATCATAAGGATGGACTTGGTCGGTCTATATCTCTCGATATTTTATATTTCATTACCTGTCTGTAAATATTGGTGAAATTAATACAAGGTTTTTTGTTTGTTTGTTTGTTTGTTTGTTTGTTTTTTTTCATCTCTTTCACTCATTGTTAACATTGTTGATGTATACTGTTGAATAAACTTACTTTATTTATCACTCTCTCTCTCTCTCTCTCTCTCTCTCTCTCTCTCTTAGATAAAACTTAAATCAATTGTTTTTAAATAATGTTAATGATACGACTGCTTTTTACTATTGTTATATATGATTTATTGAGATTAATTAGAATAACATCACTTTTGTTTAGTACTATCACTTTTATTATACACTAAATACAATATGATCGGTCAAAAGTTATAAGTAAAGTACCTTATGTTTTCAAGCCTAAAGAGAGAGAGAGAGAGAGAGAGAGAGAGAGAGAGAGAGAGAGAGAGACCCTCAACTTTTCCCATTTTATTTAATTAATTAATTAAAGGCCAAAATTCAAAACTGACCCTCTAACTTTCAACATTTTTCATTTCAGCCCTCTAACTTTTAGTTTTGCCATTTCAGTCCTCTAACTTTCAATTATTGTCAATTCGGTATTTCGTTAGACCCTAGTTACCTACTACTATTAAGTGAGCCAAAACGATATCATTTTAGCTCTTTTTTTTTGTAATTAAAAAAAATAATAAGAAAACTATTATTAAAAAAAAAAAAAAAAAAACATTCATTTTTTTTCTCATTTTCTCTCTCGTCGGACTCTCTCTCACTTTCTCATTCTCTATCTCTCTCTCTCTCATAGTGCCGTGGTGCAAGGCTTCACCGCTACCGCCGGCCTCCACCCACAACCTCCTTGCCACCGTCGGCCTCCACCTCTCCATCTCTCTCTCTTTGTCACTCACTCCACCAAAATCTAAAATCTAAAGTCTCATACCCCCTCTCCACCAAAATCTAAAACAAAGAAAATAATCTCACACCCTCTCCCCCATAATCTCAAACCTAGACTTCATACCCAAAATCCCATGATCATCTCCTTCACAATCTAGGTAGTACTGACCATAGCCCTAAACTGCGAATTTTGGGGGAAGAAGGGAGAGTCCGTCTGGGTCGGCAGCGGCAAGAAGAAAGAGAGAGAGAAAACAAATTGGGAAGAGCGGGCATGGCACAAGAGGCGATGGGTTTGGGTGTTTTCTCGACCTTGACGAGGCACATGCGGTAGTTTTCGGTGATGGAGAGGCGATTGTGGTAGCAGAATCGAGGGATATCAACACCTGCAATTTCGCAGGCTTGAAGGACCGTCTTGCCCTTTGGGACTTTCATGGAGTACCCATTGACGAACACTTCGATCACGTCTTCCGGGTTGGGGAAATGGACTTGAGCTCCAACCATAGGGGACCGAGGTGACGGAGGAGGGGGATTTGGAGTCGGGTCTAGTTGCGGCGATGATGAGGCCTTGCACCACGACACTGTGAGAGAGATAGATAGAGAATGAGAATGCGAGAGAGAGTCCGATGAGAGAGAAAATGAGAGAAAAAAATGAATTTTTTTTTTAATAATAGTTTTCTTAATTTTTTTTTTAATTACAGAAAAAAAAAGGAGCCAAAACGACGTCGTTTTGGCTCACTTAACAGCAGTAAGTAACTGAGATCTAACGGAGTACTGAATTGACAACAATTGAAAGTTAGAGGACTAAAATAACAAAATTGAAAGTTAGATGACTAAAATAAAAAATGCTGAAAGTTAGAGGGTCAGTTTTGAATTTTTGCCTTAATTAAACAAAGGAGAGGAGTTAAGAGTGTTGGACATGTAATTGCTTGAAATTCTACTACATAGTACATACACAATTGGGTAGTTGACAAAATATATGATTCACGTCATCCAATCAAATTGATTTTTTAAAAAGTTCTAATTTACATATTTGTTCCGCCATCAAGTCTTGAAGTAATTATATTAAATAAGTAATTGTTTAAGGAATGATACTTTGAATTTGTTTAGATTTTGTGTATACAGCTGTTCTCATTTCTGCTAATTAATTCAGAACTTGGCCCTTACGTGTCATGACTCATGATGATTAAGCCAAATGTCAACACTACTGACTACACGTATGTGATGATTTGGTTTTAAATGGTGTGTTGATTAATTGGAAGTCGACACTACAGTCTAGACACTCACAAGCAAGAAAACGCGTTTTAACTTAGCTAGCCGTTGATATCGGGCTTAAACATTAGACCGATCACCAAATGGTGACGCACATGTATTGTGTATGACCGTATGTGATGGTGAGTGAAAAGAAGATATAAAAATTTAATTCATCACCAATCATTTGTTGGGATTTTAAAATATGATTGATCACCCATGTTGCATGACTTCAGGTTAAAGTGATTGATTTAAAATCTCTAAAATTCTTTAGTTGAAATCGTGTCTTGAACCAACAATATAGATTCAAATGTTTGATTAGTGTAACTAAGACATTAAACACCCCCATGATGCTCGGTCAAGAGGCGATATCTAATTTTGAGTATCATTTTTAACGCTATTAAATGTGAAATAAGTTAAAACATTAAATTTTTAAATCAGGAGAGATTTGTCCCATAATATGGTGCATGCACCAACAATGATTCATGGATGATCTCATGATTTTGATTTCGATTGGGGGTTTAACGGAAAGAACACACGCTTCTTTATTTTTTTTTTGCTGAAAACACACGCTTCTTTATATTTTTGAAAAACAATGAGTTGTTGATAATTCAACGTCAAAACATACTTAGAATTTCAACGCTACTCAAAACAACTACACTTTTTATTTTGCTAATAATCGTCAAGTTCCTATCACCCGGTTTTATCCACACACACACCCAAAAACAAAAGAAAAAAAAAATCCCATCACCCGGTTAGGAGGAACGTAGTCGGTAGTCCACCCTTAATAAAGGTTAGATCTACTTATATTTAACACACAATGACGTGCATCGATCCCTTATATTCACAATTACCAACACAATATTGACATTTTTATAATCGATTAATTTCGTCATGAAAATTAGACAACATTTCACCTATTCTTGGTACTCTCCTTGCAAAGGACAACAAGAGTGAAAATTCATTGTTTGGATGACTTCAAGGTTCCTAGGGAGATATTACCACCACAAGCTTCTCAAGGTATTGGAAGATCCAAAAGAAGTTTTGTGCTAAAAGTTTTGGAGTCTTTTTGGCCAAAATCAAGAGGAATATATAGGGAATTCCATACTATGAAGAGATTTATGACTTACAAAAGTTGACACCTCAAATAGCTTCGAGCCTTAAACCGCGCAAACTTTCCACTTTTGTGCCTTGGGTTTTGTGGCCTTCTCAAAATCAGTTTTGCTTAACTGAGGTATCATTGGAAAGCTTGTAACATGTATTTTGATCATTTCCATGTTTTTGGCTCACAAATTCTTATTCTAAGAGTTATAAGTGCATGAAATTAAGTGGTATGGACCTTGAACACTCTTTGGACAAAATCACACTTTCTTTTTGTGAGCTCGATCAATGGACGAAATCACACTTTCTTTCTTTTTGTGAGCTTAACAATTTTTTTTCCTTTTAAAATTTTCACAATCGGAATCACTGAACGAACGTGCTTCCTTTTCTAATAATATCTCATTTAATCCGGATCGTTTGACCTAGTTTGACTACAAGCGAACTAATGTGAAACTTTTTTGACACAACAAAAAATGACTAGTGTTGATGAACCATTTATTTTTGTAATATCTCACTTTGTAAAGTCAATTTTTAGCACGTGATTTGTCAACACAAAAGAAGTTTCACATTATTCAAGATGATGCCTTGTCTATTCTGATTGGATAGTCTATTTTTTGGGTCAAATCTTGATTACTCCTGGTTTTTTCAAGATTGATATTTTCAATAGTTTCACAAAATTTTGTAATTTCTTGTTTGATCAATGCATATGGGGTTGGTCAACTTAAATTTTGGAAACTCGGGTAAAACGATAATTTTCAAGGTAACCCATGTTGAGTTCAATTTTTTTTTTTTTGGGGGGGGGGGGGGGGGGGGGGGTGTTGTCGCGGGGGGGTGGCGGCAATAGCTCTAAGCAAGTACTTGATTTCTCAACCCTCCAAGCTATTTTGACAGTTATGACAAGCCTAAACATGAGACGGAGGAAGGTAAGACTCTCTCAAATGGATTCAACCAAAGCTTAACACTGACCCTCTAATATTATCAAACAATGTACAATATTCTTGTTATCACTTGTTTAAAATTGGCTCAAATAAACCTACTAAATTAAGTTATATTCAAAATGCTTTAGTTATGTCAATTGAGCATTGTACACTGCTTAGTAGCATTGTCTACTCTTTCTTATGAGGAAAATCATGATTCAAATCATTGTTACATATTGTTATAAATATTGATTTATTTAAGAAAGAAAACTTTAGTTATAAGCGCATTTATAAGACTTTTATTGTGTATTTTTTCCTTAAAAAATGGAAAATGGTGTGAAATACTGAAAACACATAGCAGTGATTAAAAATGAAACTGAAAACAAAATTAAAATAAATAATTAAAATTTTGAGAAGGCTTTGGGTCAACAAAAAACTCTTAGTGTGCATTTGGATACCGCTTATTTGTTGAAAATTGAAAACAATAAAAAATCATTTTCCGGTTACTGTTCACTTTTAAAACTACTGTTGTTCATGACATGTAAACCAAACAGCCTGAAACGCGCACACGCAAATCAAACAAACACTTACTCTTTAATTATTCTTAAAATCAAACAACTTGCGGCCATCAATAATGTACTCCAACTTGTTGTAAATCTTGTGATATTAGATCAGAGTATCTCAGACCCCAGCTATGGTGGATTTGGTTAGACAAAATTCCAAACCCATTAATATCATGTTCCAACTTTTTTGTAAAACGTTGAAGAGTTAGATATTTATTATTATTATCTATCTCTCTCTCTCTTGGGGTAGGTTTTGTGATAGATAGGTCCGATCCAATGTGTTACTATGTCATACTTTGTTCATCTGGGGGAGGTGTTGGCAACTATGGAATGTGCTAATTATTTGTTTCGCGCATGGTTTTAATCTATATTTATATAGATGTATGTCATATATAATTTGGAATCGAGAGAATAAAATGGTTTATACTCTATCGTGTAGATGTATGTCATATATAAGTTGGAATCGAGCGAATAAAATGGTTTATACTCTATCATGTGGATGGGTTAAAACTTTTTTTTTTACAACTCTTTTACAACTACTTTTATCATGTGGTTCACCCATTATTTGTAAAATATAGAATATCAGGGTCCACTCTTGAACTTTTACACTATTTTTTCCAATTAAATTAAATAATTATGAAATTTATTATGTCTAAACCTTTTACTCTAATAATGGGCATCGTGATCTAAATTTTGTGATAAAATGGATTTAATTTTCCTTCTTTGAAATTTTACTATGACTTAATTGTGTTTAGATTTTCTCAATCTATTTGATAGAGTTCTCTTCTTCCTTTTTTTTTTTTTTTTTTTTTTTTTTTTTTTTTTTTTTTGTACACATCAATAGTTGAGGATGAAAAGATTTGAATCTAAGAACTTATACTAATAATCACACTAAAAGTGCTTGGTGAAATAATCTTTATTTGGATTAAAACAATGGCCATTATTTTATTTTATAAATATGATAAAAAAAATCATGAAGTGATCATCACACTAAAAGTGCACGGTGCAATAGTTTTTACTTGAATTAAAATCAATAAATCATGGTCATTATTGGCCATTATTTTATTTTATAGATATGATAATAAAAAAAAAATTATATAGCACTTGTTATTTGATAATTGTTCGTTATTATTGATGATATTTTTTTAGCAATATTATTGGCCATTTTTATTAGGATATCAACAACACTCTTTAATTTTTTTTTTTTTTTCGGTAGCAAATGACACTCTTTAAGTTAGATCAACCTTAATGGTTATCTAAAATTTTGTTAAAAGTAATGTAACCATTGATACTCCATTTTTTTTTTTTTTTAAAGATAGAAACCAACTAACCATTGATACTTAATTCATTGTTCTCTCGTGCGTAATAATCTAGACTAGAAGATTTATCTAAATTTGAATTGTTGCCATTCTATTAGTCTATCACAACGTATTACGCGTATGTTGCAGTCTAAAATCTAAATCTATATATTAGTTAATTATTACCTCAGAAACGTTTATAATACGGTGTTGACTTCAAGAACAGTAAGTCTTTTATTTTATTTTTTATTTTTTTTAATACTTCCAAGCAATCAGGAGCTTCGATATTAATTTAGAAATGTGGACACGGGTTTATAGTTGTCACAATATAATCTTACATCAACTTTTAATTGTTTCGAACCTAATCAAAATGATGGCAATGTGTGTGGCTCTTAGTCTCCTTACATCAGCATGTAAAAAGCAATAGGTCAAGAATGCGTCAGTGATGATTAAGAATAAGATCAGCTGATTAGTGTTAATATACAAATAGAAGTACTGGCCCTATTCATTCTGTCTCTTCTGCACCATAAATCGCTTTGCTTCCAAAACCAAAAGCACTAAGCAAAAGAATGAACGAAGAAAATACACATTAAGAATCTACTACTCTAGCATACTTTTCTGCCCGCATCACATCATTCTAAGATTGTTATTGCTGTAGGGAATTAATCTGAAATTCCCAACCTGTGAGAAACAAAAATAGAGAAAAACACACGCAAAAAAAAAAAAACAATTACACGCACAAGACAATATTTACGTGGTTCGGCAATTTACTTACGTCCATAGAGTTGCAGGGACTTCACTATTATCAGGAAAAAAATATAAAGTGCGGCTATAGTTTTTCTCTCTCTCTCTCTAAAAAAACATAACATCCATAAACCCTAATCACACAATTGCGTTTTCTACACAAAACGAGCCAAAAAAAAAATTTCCCGAGGGCGTTGCCCCTGGACCCCCAAGAGGCTTGTCCATGAGCACTCCGACTTGAGCCTGTCGCCCCAAGCCTCCGCTCTATGGACTAAGTCTCAGAAAAGCTTTCATTAAAAACCACGTAACATTATTCGGGTTGGGTCGAGTCAAGTCATCAAACCGAATCAAACAAAACTAGGCTCCACAAAGCCCAACAAATCTCCCACTTGGAGACTAGTTCAATCACCAACATCAACCGCAATCTTTCAAAACACAATCCCTCATCCTCTTGTCCTTAAGCTAGAAAGCCAACTGAAACTACACACAGCTTCAGCTTCTTAATAGTAACACTCTTAGCTAATATGTCTGCCGGGTTCTTAGATCCACAAATCTTCTCAAGTATTACCAGCTTATCTTCAACAAGGTAACGGATAAAGTGGTATTTTGTCTGTATATGCTTCGACTTTGAATGAAAAGCTGAATTTTTGGCAAGAAAGATTGCACTCTGACTGTCACTGTGTAGAATGCCCATCTCCTACTTCTTACCCAATTCATCTAAGAAATCATGTAGCCAAATTATCTCATTCCCAGCTTCAGTTGCTGCAACATACTCAGCTTCTGTAGTAGACAAAGTAGCAATCTTTTGTAGATTTGAAACCTATGATATAGCTGTACCACCCAGAGTAAAAACAAACCCAGTAGTACTCTTTCTACTGTCAATATCACCAGCAAAATCAGCATCTACATAACCCTGTAGTTTCAAACTTACATCTGTGAAGCAAAGACATATATCTTATGAACCTTTCAAATATCTCAGAATCCACTTGACTACCTCCCAATGCTGCTTTCCAGGACTACTCACAAATTTGCTCACAACTTCTACTACATGTGCAATGTCTGGCCTTGTACACATTATAACATACATCAAGTTGCCAATAGCTGAGGCATAGGGCACCTTACTCATATGATCCCTTTCTTCTTCTGTCTTTGGTGACTGTTCTTTGCTTAGTTTGAAATGACTACCCCAGGATGTGCTCACTGGTTTAGCTTCATTCATGTTGAATCTATGAGAACTTTCTTCACATACTCTGACTGTGAAAACTTCAATGTACCATTAACCTTGTCTCTAATGATTCTCATACCAAGGATTTGTTTTGCAGCTCCTAAATCTTTCATTGCAAATTGTTTGGACAATTGCTTCTTCAGATTATTAATCTCCTCAATGCTAGACCTTACAATAAGCATATCATCCACATACAACAGTAATATGATGTAAGAATTGTCAAAAAACTTAACATAGCAACAATGATCAGCTTCACATCTCTTGAACCCAATTCTATGCATAAAACTGTCGAATTTTTTTGTACCACTGTCTTGGAGCTTGTTTTGGGCCATACAAGCTATTTCCCAGTTTGCAGACTAGATTCTCTTGTCCCTGAACAATGAACCCTTCTGGTTGAATCATGTAAAGGTCTTCCTCCAAGTTACCATGAAGGAATGCCGTCTTCACATCTAACTACTCAAGATGTAAATTTTCTGCAGCCACCATTCCTAGTATCAGTCTAATTGTTGACATCTTCACAACTGGAGAAAATATCTCTATGTATTCAATGCCTTCCTTCTGCTGGAACCCTTTAACAACTAATCTGGCCTTGTAACGTTTGCTACCATCATGCTCATTCTTTATTTTGTATACTCACTTGTTATGCAAAGCCTTCTTTCCTACTGGAAATTCAGTCAGTTCTCATGTCTAATTCCCCAACAAGGAATCCATCTCATCCTTCATGGCTAACTCCCACTTGCTTGAATTTTCATCTTGCAAGGCTTCATCATAACACTCTGGCTCACCACCATCAGTCAACAGGAGATAATTTAGAGTGAGTGAATAACGTTGTGGAGGTCTAATGTTCCTGGAAGATCTGCGGACTTCAGTGTACCCTGATCTCCTTGTGAATTTACATTCTCCTTATCTTCTTCACCCCTTTTCTGGACAGTACTTTCAGTCAATTCATCAAAGTTAACAAACTCAAATTTCTTTTGATCTATCTCTGTAACATCTAACACTATAGTTGACCTGTCCTTGTACATAACATATTCATTAAATATCATATTTCTACTTCTAATGATTTTCCTGTTTTGTTCATCCCAAAACCTATAGTCAAATTTCTCATCACCATAGCCAATGAAAAAACATATTTTAGACTTTACATCAAGTTTACTACGAGTATCAGAATTAATATGAATATAAGAAACACAACCAAAAACATTTTAAGTGTGAAAACTTTACCTCTTTACCGCTCCAAACCTCCTTAGGAAGTCTGAACTCCATGGGAACTGATGGTCCTCGGTTTATCAGGTAAGCTGCAGTGTTAATAGCATCAGCCCAAAAAGTTTTTAGTAGTCCAGCATGCAACCTCATACTTCTAGCACGCTTATTGAGAGTTCAGTTAATGCGCTCAGCCACACCATTCTGCTGTAGTGTCTTAGGAATGGCCTTCTCCATCCTAATTCCTTGTGCAGCACAATACTCACTGAACCCTCCATCTATGTACACTCCTCCATTATCTGACCTCAAACATTTTACTTTCAAACCTATTTTTGTCTCAACCATGGCCTTCTACTTCTTAAAAGTTTCAAATACATCAAATTTATTTTTCAGAAAATAAACCCATACCTTTCTGCTTGAGTCATCAATGAAAGTGATGTAGTACCTTGAACCTCCAAGGGATGCAACCAGAGAAGACCCCCATAAATCAGTGTGTACTAATTCCAAATTTTCAGCCTTCGGTGTCCTGTTAGTTTTCAAGAAGCTCACATTTTTCTGCTTTTCTAAGATGCAACTTTCACACATGTCAAAATCAATGGACTTCAATTCTGGTAGTTTTCCTTTTGACAGTAGCATCTTCATCCCTTTCTCACTTATGTGACCAAGTCTGCGATACCATAGACTTGTATCAGTACTTACATCAGCAACTGCAATTATGTCTCTTGGACTTGAGGTCATATATAGAGTACCAGTCTTCTTTCCATTAGCCAATACCCTAACTCCCTTTGTAACCTTCCAAGTACCACCAACAAATAGTATTGCATGCCCTTCATCATCAAGTTGTCCAACAGAAATCAGATTCTTCCTTAAGTCAGGAATATGTCGAACCTTCTCCAATAACCAAACAGACCCATTGGGTAACAATATCTGGACGTCTCCCATACCTACAACATCCAAGGCTGAACCATTAGCCCAATACACCTTACCGAAATCACTTGCAACATAATTCTGTATGATTTCTCAGTGTGGAGTGGTATGAAATGAAGCTTCTAAGTCCAAAACACAATCATCAAGTGAACTGTCTATTGCAAGAAGTAATGCATCTTATACCCCTTCTGCTACAACATTTGCATAATCATCTTCATTCTTCTTCTTAGGACTTTTGCATTGCCTCCTAAAGTGACTTGTTTTTCCACAGTTCCAACATTGTACTTGTTGGCCTGATCTAGATTTACTTCTGTTCCGATTAGTATTTTTGGATTTTGATCTGCCCCGATTTGAATTTTTGTCATTACATCTGCCTCTTGTCTCAAGGTTTAGGGCAGAACCAAATCCTGAGGTTTCGCCTGCGTCTCTTTTGTGAATCTCCTCAACCATAATTAAATCTCGTATGTCATTGTACTTCAGCTTTTCTTTTCCTGTAGAATTACTTATTGCCATCCTCATTGTCTCCTAACTGTTTGGAAAAGAAGCCAAGACAATCAGAGCACGAATCTCATCATCAAAATCAATTTCTACAGACAACAATTGATTTGTGATAGTGTTAAATTCGTTCAGATGTTGTGCTACTGATGCATTCTCTGTCATCTTCAATTTGAACAGTTTCTTCATCAGATGTACCTTGTTGTTTGCTGACGGCTTTTCATACATACCGAACAAAGCATTCATCAGATCTGCTGTAGTCTTTTCCTTTACAACATTGTGTGCAACAAACCTAAACAGAGTTAACCTGATAACTCTCAGTACCTGTCTATTAAGAAGAGCCTATTCCTCAGCCTTCATAGTCTCAGGTTTTGTCTCCAAAAAAGGCAGATGCAATTTCCTCCCATAAAGATAATCTTCGATTTGCATCCTCCAGAATCCAAAGTCTGTGCCATCGAACTTTTCTATTCCAGACACCTTTCTTGCTTCTTCTGCCATTGCTCCCACTCAAACCTAACCCTAGGCTCTGATACCAGTTGTAGGGAATTAACCCAAAATTTCCAACCCGTGAGAAACAAAAATAGAGAAAAACACACGCCAAAGAAAAACAATCACACGCACAAGAAAATATTTACGTGGTTCAACAATTTGCCTACGTCCGCAGAGTTGCAAGGATTTCACTATTATTAGGGAAAAAAAATACAAAGTGCGGCTACAGTTTTTCCTCTCTCTCTAAAAAAACACATCCATAAACCCTAATCACACAATTGCGTTTTCTACACAAAACGGGCCAAATTTTTTTTTCCAGAGGGCGTTGCCCCTGGACCCCCAAAAGGTTTGTCCATGAGCGCTCCAACTTGGGCTTGTCGGCCCAAGCCTCCGCTCTATGGACTAAGTCTTAGAAAATATCCCATTAAAACCCACGCAATATTATTCGGGTCGAGTCGGGTCGTCAAACCGGATCAAACAAAACTAGGCTTCACAAAACCCAACAATTGCTAGATATATATATCAGAGAAAACACAGAGAATTAAGATACTCAAAAGTTCCTATCTAGACAGTAACATTTGCTGGGACAACTGAATCAGTTTTACTTGGAACTAAAGAAAGCTTTTTCATTTTTATCATTATCATATTTTTGCCATTTCGATGAGTCCAGAAGCTTTTCCATCCCATTTTCTATTGAGACATGTTAAAGATGTGAACACATCCAAATTACTTTTTACATGATCCTACTTACATTAAATCAGCTAAGAACTCTAGGATGGAATAGATACGTATATACTCTCTCTCTCTTTTTGAAATGGAGAATAGATTTTTTATATATAATTATGTTAGTATTATTATTAAACAATTAATTTTACTATTTTCTAGCGTTTTAAGTTTTTGGGATAATGAGGTATCATCACAGTATTGGCGCATATTTGGTCTCCTCCATTATAAAGTTTAATCATTTTTATAAGGAAAGTAAAAGAATATGTGACCAGTTATGATTGGAATATAAAATATAACACAAGAAAGTGGGATAGATGATTTATATTAAATTCGAATTTTGTCTTCATACCTTATTTAAAAAGTTAAAGATCCCACGTGATAGAATAGACCTAACTTATTGAGAGGGACTCTAAACACACGAGTAAGTGGAGTAAAAAATGTAACAAAAAAATTGGGACAAATGATTTGTATTAAGTTCAAACTTTATCTTCATATCTCCCATTTAGAAAGCTAATAATCTCACTTGCTAGACCTAACTTATTGAGGGAGAGTCTAAGCCATAAGCACACAGGTAAGGAAAATGTTGTAATTATATATATATATATATAGTTAAATGATTAAACTTAACATTTCTTAACAATTTAGGAAAATTATAGAATATTCTAAGAATATAATAAATGTGTACTCCTCTCACATAAATAATGGATTTCACCATAAATTCAATTAATTAGACCCATTATTATGTGAGAGGTTATACTTTAGTATTCTAAATTATCCAACAACATAATTAAACTTTTGAGACAAATAGGAATTTATCAGATTAGATATCAAATCTTGCTATGATGATGGCAAGTGCTCTATGCTCAAACAATGTGAGGCAGGTTGGTTGTACTATATATGTATGATTTTTTCTTATTTTTTATTTTTATTTTTTTTGGATAGATGCTGGTGCTATTAAATCTTAGAAATGTTTGATCATATTATTTAGTCATTCATAGCTTAAATCAACAATAAAAATCAATTGTCAATAGCCTTTTACCTCATGTCTTTCGTGTACAATATTGCTGATAAGTTGTTGTTGCTCATTTGGCTTATATAATTAAGTCGATTGAGAGAAACACATGCATATGGAGCCAATGACAATGATCAAAAGAACAATATGTAGGTTTTCTCTTAATGAATTTGAAAAAGACCCCCCACCAATTCATTAGGGTAATTGGGTAATTATCAATACTGGTGGCTTTGATCTTAGCTGCGAGAGAGCTTCTCCAAAAACTGGACTCGTAGACAGATTGTGACTGGAAAAGACATCTAAACGAAACAAACAAAACAGGATGACTTCCTATGTTTGTATAAGGAACAAAGATAAACAAAATACATTGGTTTCCCTGGACTTGTTCATGACCATTTCAATCTGATTACTTGCTCCTTTGGATCCTTGCTTGTTCTAAAAGTTATGTTGTCACTATAAATGCAGTTGCCCATTAGGTATGTTTCTTGATTATGTAATAAATTGCCCACTTGCCAACAATGAAAGAAACTAGATTACAGAAGTAAAATACCGTTTTTATTTTTTGATAATAAACTCAATGGAGGTTATATGATTGGACGTTTGTACTAGGTTTTGAGACTCATGAACCTTATATATGATGATGCCCGCTTAGTAACTCAACTTAGATGTTTGCTACTTTCTCAAAAAAAAAAAAAAACCTTATGTTTGCTTCATTTGTTATGTCAAGTGTTGGAATTATGATTAAGTGATTAAATATACCATTTTCTAACTAACAAATTAGGTTTTTAGGACAACTGATAATTTGACTTGGTATCAGAGGAAGATATCCTTAATTCGATGCCTATTTCCACTTTATCTTTTATTTAAAATGATAAAAATCTCATATGTTGGATCTCGGGACAAAATGGGCTTCTACCCTTTTTGGGAAAATTAATTAGCCTTTTGCCTTTCTTCCCAAACTAAATAGAGAAATACCCCTCTTTTGAAAATCGAGTTTTTCAAAATCGATTTAAGCCCTATGGTGACGTTTTCAAGGACCTATAGTAACGTTTATAAGGACCTATAGTGGCGTTTTGTAACTTGATATCCATGAATTGCCTATAACTCGATTTCATGGATATCAAGTTATAAAACGTCACTATAGGTTCTTAAAACGTCACTATAGGTCCTTAAAAACGTCACTATAGGGCTCCAGAATTTTTTTTTTTTTTTTTTAACTCGATTTTGAGAAACTTGATTTTCAAAAGAGAGGCATTTTCCTATTTAGTTTGGGAAGAAGGGCAAAAGACTAATTAATTTGCCCAAAAAGGGAAGAAGCCCATTTTGTCCTAGATCTCGCTTATTAAAAGAGAGTTTAGACCCACATGTGCAGAGGTGTGTTAAAAATAGAATTATGGTTAAGTGATTAAATTCATCATTTCCTAATAGATTAAACTTTTATGACAACAAATAATCTATCACCAAGTGCTTTTGGTGGCATGGGTAGTGAAATACTTGATTAGGGACTTGGGGAAAACATACAAAGGAAACTTAAATGTAACTCAAACAATAATTTTTAGTGTTTAAACACTGAAAAACTGTGGGCCAAAAAAAATATATATGTTTGGTAGGAGTATTTTTTTAGGAGTGTTTGAATTATGTTTCTCATTTTATGGTGTTTAAACATTAATATTAAAAAAAATCCTCTTACCAGTTTTTAGTTTTCAAAAACATTGTTCAATGGTACTTTTGTAAATATTTTAAAAATTATAAGTCCCACTTATTAGATTACATATCATCACTTTTTTTTAAAAAAACACACATATACCAAACACATAATTATGTTTTTTCACTTTTGAAAAGATGTTATTAGAAATATAGTACCAAATACATTTTTTTGCATTATGAATACTTTAAATACATGTTTTCACATCATTTTGAACAACAATACTCAAACACCTCTACCAAACAAGCCCAAATCATTTATACATGTTATTGTGTGTGCACCGACCCTTTGGCAAAGGATGTCATTGAAGAACTAATGCATTCCGTCATTCAAAATTAGATACACTAATATCATTTTTTTTCATTCCATGTATCCCTAGCAATATAGGTTCAGCATTTGTAGAAAAAGGGTCATATGCTTTGGCAAAAATGTGTACATAAATAGAAGTACTGAGCAAGGAAAAGCCAAGGTTAGCAAAAGTCCTTATAACCTAAATTTCCGCCAATCTAATTACGATTATTAGTGATTAGGGATTCTTTACCTATAATATTTCACGTGAATATCCTACTATAAACTAATCACGATCTAATTGATAAGGATTTTTGTACTGAAAGTGGCATCTAAATAAATGAATTCACATGAAGTTTCCTATTCCGAGCTTTCCCATCTGCCTAGCTGATGGAGTTGCTTATCTTTCACATGAAGGCTCCTATTTACCAACTTTCTTATCTAGTTGTTGAACTTGCTTATTCACAACATCTAATCTACCCTCCAAATTATGAACACGACATATCCCACGAATCTTGCAGATTTGAAGCACGAATAGTACGGAACAATGAACTTCTTGATTTTTAGTGTTGGCATTGTCATCTTCAGCAGATGAAAAATAGTGTCGAGGGTTTGGAAAGATAAATAGCAATAGAGATCTAGCATACCCCTAGTACCAGACAGTGAGATTCTTCTATACAGTGAGATTCTTCTATCTTTTCCATTGATTTCGTTTATGTTACAGGCTTACAGCTGGGTTATCTTAAGTGATGGTGAGTATTGATAGAATCGTTAGTACTGTTCACAATCACTATAATCATCAATCATGTGTCTTTGGATGTACTGTAAAGTATAAACCTTTCAATTATGCCTAAACAGCACTATAGTAAACTTGCTTTCTATGTCTTTTTCTTTTTCTTTAATCTCTTTTGAAACTCTTAATTATAATGGCATTGGCGGCAGGTATCTTATCTCTTGTGTGTCCTATGTAATCACACAAATCGTCTATATACTTGAAACCAAGCTTTGCCAAACTTATGGAGTATGGACCCAAAAGTTTCCATAGAAGCATATAAGCAGCCGATGTAAGAAAACTAATGCCTGCCTGATTTTGGAACAAACAAATGGTTAGGATAAACTTGGGCTCCATTTAATGTTAATTGCTTTGGATTATTGCATTATCCATATCCACGTCTTACATTTCTCAAGAAACCTTGCCAATATGTCTATATATTTAGCACCTTCCATACAGAGTTCATCCTTTCTTTTTTTGGTAAGAATATTTGCAAGATGAAGGACTTTTGTCCATGTGGTTAAAAGATTATGATTTTTTAGGGATTGTTTGGGAGTTCGTAAAGGAATAGAATGAATAAATTATAAAGGAATGAAAATATGGAATGGAACGAATGAAAGAAATGAAAACAAAATGAATAGAATGGAACCAAGTAATAGGTAATAGTATATATTTATTCATTATATACTTTTGCATGTAAGGCTCAAATTCCAACTCATTAGCTGATGTTATGGGCCTTCAAGAAAATCAAGTTTCCCTATTCTCGATATTCAGTTGAGAGTCAATTAATAGGAAATTTTTAATCAATTGAGATGGAGTTGAAGAACCAATGTCTATCTTGACTTTAGCTAAATCTTGGACTTTGTTTTACACTTTAAATGACAGCATGACAACCCCCCACCCCCACCCCCCAAAAAAAAAAAAAAATTACATTGTCATGGATTTGCCAACACTAACCTAACACATTCCTATCCACTCCTTTCCTTCCTCTCAAACAAGCAATTGGAGTTTTAAGGTAACTTCACTATGAAGTTCTTAAAATTCTCTCATCCATTTTAAAATGAGTGAATTGAATTTTGCCATGTAAACATTGATTATTACCATTTTGGTATTTAATTAAATTATTGATGATATGGCGAAATTCAATCAAGTCATTTCAAAATAGATGGATATAATTTTAGGAACATCACTCTTACACTTTGATGTGCGTATTAATTTGGTTGTTAAACTATCAATTTAAGCAATGAGCCCTTTAGATATTAGGATTGTGACAAATCAAACATTCTATTAGTATTAACCCCCACGTGAATGTCATTAAATGTGTAATGGTGACATAAAATCCTTTTTTTTCTATTGGAGAGAGAGAACATACAACTCAAGTCAAAAGTGCTAATCTAGTTGAAAAAATTGGAGAGGCAAAAAAAAAAAAAAAAAAAAAAAAAAAACTGTGGGAACCATATTATTAATATTATACATATTTTGATAAGTATGGTCGTAGAATCGTAGGGGGAGGGGAAGAAAAAAAATTCCAACGAGTAACCACCACATCATCAGGCCTAATTTTAGTGAAATAATTTTATTTTATTTTAAGGTTTGAGTTTAGGGATTGCTAGACCAAAATTAAAAACCAAAATTTTGGGGCATATGGTTTTGTTTGTTTTTAGACCCCTTAAAACACAACCAGATTAACCTAGTTAATTAGGCAAGTGATTACTTAGATAAATTTCAAATTTAGGTTAACACAAATATATCATATCAATGTAAAGTGCGGAAAATAAAGAACACAAAGATATGATGACCTAGGAAACCAAACCGGTAAAAACTTGGGAAGGATTTAACCTAACTATCCTCAAGGTAAACCTGAATCCACTATGAAAGAATTGAAGTTTGTACAATAGAACTTAGACCACTAACATTCTATTGCTACCTCGAGTAGGAAACTTACTACCACGACCACATGACAGCTTTGAGTCCACGGACTACTTCTTTCTTGGATTCCCAGCAAGTACAAGCACTCCCACTTATGTATCTTTAAGCTCTTATTGCAGCAATTGAATCAATCACTAAGTCTTGACATAATCTTGAATCTTGGAAACCCTAAGTATGTGTGAAGGCAAACACCTCTTGATCTCATAGAAGATTCACACATACAGCATAAGGAGCAAAACCAAAAACGTGGCTAGCGTTTTCCCTTTCATACTTAAGGCAAAACATAAAACCCTACACGACAAACGGGCTTGGGCTAAGTTGGAAAAATCTGCAGAAAAAAAATCCGCATGAGCTTCGATTGATCGAGCCTAATTTTCGATCGATTGAGTTAGGTAGATTTACATAATAAATCCTACAGCTACTCGATTCCAACTTTACATACAACCACATACTTTGAGCAAGTCTAAATAAGACTAAAACGTTTTGATCATGATTTGCCAGCAATACAAATTGAAGTTCTAATACATTTAAACCTAAAGTCTTAGAACCTAACAAACTCCCCATTTGGCAATCCGTGACAAAACACAAACTAAACAAAAATGCTCAAAGTTTATAAAAACAGTCCATTACAAAAATATTGCCCAAAACAACAAATTCAACCTAATTACTATCTATCAGTTGCAAGGGTAGACAGCAACACAACTAAATCAACCTATATATTTCCTGAAACACTCAACAACCGCATAAACATATGAGTGGAAAATACAAGTAAAACATAAATAACTTCTTGATTTCACATAACACAAAATAAAGACATATATCATGAATAACCTTATAAATATAAATCAATAAGCAATGTGAAACAAGAAAAATATACAACCAATGTATCTCCCCCTATCATGAATAACCCAATCAAAAGAAAGAATACATCAAGAGCCAAAAAATGTAAATACACAATGAAGCACCTAGATACAATTTAATAGCTCCACAAGCTCCACAAAAACAAAAATCTCCCCCTAATTACAGTAACCCTCTACAAATGTACTCATCCTTTTTGTGACGGAATGCCAAAGGGCAATCACACATCATCAAAAGGAGGAGGCAGAGGCGACCATCTCAAATGCTCTAAATCTGCTTGTAAGGCACGAAGCTTATCAAGTATGTCCACCAAAATCTGACCATGAGCCACTTGAACGGTCATGACAGTCTCCAACATACGTCGAATGTCTGAATCATCCAAGGTAGAAGGTGGAGGAACATCAGCAGCAGCAGGATCAACAGACTCCTTGACCATAGTATCACCCGTAGAAGAGGGAGGAGGAGGTGCAACACTGGAAGGCTCAACCCTAGGACGTTTTGAGCTAGCTCTCATCTGAACAGTCCTCTGCCTAAGAAAGGTGGCACCTATGGGAACTATGATATGGACAGGCTCAGAAGCTAGAAACTTAACTAAACCTAGATGTAAAAGAATCCGGTGAATAAAAACAGGGAAGAAGAGAGCATGAGCAGTAGAACTACTCCTATGAACCTCAATCAAAGAGCGAATAAAAAGATGAGAAAAGTTCATAGGAGTATCAGAAACAAGAGCATACAAAAACGCACATCTCTCTAAAAGAATGGTGTGCAGATGAGAGATAGGCCAAATGGAATGGCTAGAAATCCGGAAAAAGAGATAATGAGCCTCGATCAACTCGTGAGAGGTGATCCGAGGATCGAAACCCCATTGGATAGAAGTACCAGTAATAAATGACATAATGTCATCAAATGGTGGAGACTCATCATAAGGATAAACCGGATGCTAGACCAATGGCACCCCAAGGGCATCAGCCACTATCGAAGGGGTAATAGTGTACCCTACACCCCGTACCCAACTCTTCACTAGAGTGTTGGCATCATAGGAGTGGACAGAGAGGTTCAAATAGAACTCTCTAATTAAGGTAGCCGGAAGAGGATGAGAAATGTCCGGAAGAGGAAGCCAACCCCTATGCTCAAAGTTTCTCCTAATCTCACCATTTAGCTCATCTAATAGAACCTTTCGCTCAGCCTAAATGTTTCTCCTAAGGTTAAGCTTCTCAAAGTTTTCTTAGTTTTTCTCACTCAAGAACCTCTCATTATCAAAGGTGGGGGAAGGTGAAGAAGTGGAGGTCCTATTTGCTCTAGTCTTCCTAGGCATGAAGCTAAGCAAAGGACAAGACAAACAGAAAAAAAAACCAAAAAAGAAACAAGAAAAACCAAGGACAGAGTGCAAGTTAGCACAAAACAATATACAAAATAACAATCTATATGATGCATGAACAGTATAACAAATGATGCATGCCCTAATGCAATAAGAATAAGTTCAATTTAACTTTAAAATCACAAAATTGGCTTGAGCATAGAGTTTATAACAAAAACCCCAAAATTTGAAAAACCACTTGTTCAATTTTAAATAAATTGACCAATTAATCATTACACAAGATAGAGAACACATTATAATGATCAAATGAATCAATCTAACAAGCCAATTTCATCAATTTAAACCAAATTGAACAAAAACCCCAATTCGGGTATATTCAAGCCCTAGAATTTTCAATTTCTCACAAATCACCAAATTGATCAAATTAAATCATCAAGAACAGTTATATATCATCTTATAACAAAAACCCAATGATCAATTGTGAAAGAAAAAGCTTAAATCATAAAAAACCCCAAATTTTTCAAGGTTAGAAAATATCCCTTAAATGCATGAAAAATGCATGAAAAAATGAAAATAAATTGAAAAAGAAGGGTAAAAAGGTCTTACCAGTGTATGAAGACAAAAACCCTTGAAGAAATTTTGAAGAAAACAACAAAAATCTTGCTAGGAGTCTTGGACCGATCGAATAGAGAGAGAAAAGAGTTTTCAAAATAGTTTGAAAGTGACAAAGCACGTGAGAAACAAAGGTTTTAAAAAACTCTCTATACGACTTTTGATTGATCGAAATTAGACTCGATTGATCGAAAATTCCTTCGATTGATCCAGAACCAATCGAGCATCGATCGAAACACACAGAGCCAAACCAAAATTTTAATTGCAATTTCGATTGGTCAAGAAACAGTTTCGATCGATCGAAATTCTAGAAAAATCAATTTTTTAAAAAACAAAGCAATTTTATGCAAAAACTCCTCAATGCATAGTATTTTATAGAAAAAATGCATGAGTATGAGATGAAATGCTTTTCAAAAACACATGTTTTGGACCCAATTTTCCCAAAATTAAAATTTTTAAACAACTTTCCTAAAATTCTCAAGCTTCATACACATTTTGCATAAAATTCAAGGAATTTTCAAACTTGGTTGGCCAAACCAAAATCACACACAATAACATATACTAAGTTTAGCAAATAGTAACTTGTGTAGTGTGTGCAACTAGCAAAAACTTAAGATACATGTGAAGTGATATGAAAATAGAAATCAAGCACAATTTCTACAAAATTCATCACATAGATTTGAAAGAGATTATCACCTAAAGAGTTACATCATATAACTCTCACATCTCCTAGAATAAAAACTTGCAATCATGTTAGTTTATTGATTTGCCTCATATTGTACACACAAATTTTATCTGATCAGAAACTTATTAATAATAGCCGGGATAATGTACACACCAATTTTATTTGATTGTGAAGTTATTAAAGCCCAATAATGTACACACCAATTTTAGCATTTAAACCGAGGCTACACCTTATGTTCTTTTTGTGCATATGCTACACTTTCTCGAGCACAAAAACTTACGATATGCATTAAGGTGTTCATAATTGGCTAGTAAACAGTGGTGAGATGGTTATTTATGTCTTTCTCAATAAGTTCAAGTCCGACAATAAAAAGCATGTGACTTCAAGATCAAGATCATGTGATCAAAAACTATAAACATCGTCCCACACAACATGCACTACAAGGCTTCAACTAGTAAAGTGCAATAAATAAGCTCATCTAAGCTAAACAAAGTATATAAACATGTTATGTAAAAATAAATTGGTCAACCTTGATTTTAAATCCAAGAAAATAATGCAAAACACATTTTGCTTCCTTTTTCCTTTTTCCCTTTTTTATTTTATATATTTTGAAAATAAGAAACAAAAACAATCCTAGAATGAAATGCATGAATGTTATGCAATGCAAATCCTAGGAACAAAAACAAGGAAAACAAAAATAACAAGGAAGAATGGTCACCAAGAATAGAGCGATGAAGCACAAGGACCATGTCAGAAAGAACTCAAATAGATTGAGCCTTTTGCATCCAAAACTTTTTAGATGCACCTTGAGTATTGGAGTTTTTATTCACATTAGAATTCTAAGCAACTCCAGGATTGGAATAAAGGTTTAAAGCATTTACCAACTCACCAATGAGTACCATAGGATCTTGTGCTTGAGGCATAGGTACTTTTGGTTTATTTGCTCGCTTAGCAACTTGCAACTTGAAACAGTTTGGACGAATGTGCCCAGACTTTCCACAAAAATGACAAACCCAGGCAGGCTTATCATGTGACTTGTCCTTAGAAAGGGTAGACTTATTAGGTTTAGACTCTTTCAGATCAACCCTAATCTTCCTAGGAGGTGAAACTTCTATGAGTTTGACAACCTCACTCATAGCCTCACTAACAGGGGGTTTAGAAGAAGAAGAAGGAACAAAATTTGTGGAATGGGGTGAAGACACACTTATGCTTTCTATAAAACCTAACCCAATTTTGTCAAAGGGAGACTTTTGAACACTCAGCATGTGATCAAGTTTGGAGCTTGCAGACCTATTAGTTTGTTCTCTAGCAACAGATAATTCAAGTTCCAAGTTCTTAACTTTATCAAGTAAAAGCATGTTCTCAGTCTTCACATTATTCAACAATTCATTAGCATCAAATAGTTTCACAAGCAAATTTTTCTTTTCAAGTTCAAGAGATGCAATTTTCTTTAAGCCTAAATCAACACTCATAGCATCCTTTGCAACAATTTTGCAAAGTTTATTGTAGCCTTCTTGTAAATCTGCATCCTCAGAGAGTTCCCCATCAAAAGGGTTCTCCTCAATGGCAACACTTTCATCAACTATAGCAGTAGCAGTGAAAGTAATGAAGTTTACATCCTCATCACTACCAAACTCATTGTCAGAAACCTCATTGTTAGAAACTTCATCATCACTAAGGGTTACAGCCATAGCCTTACCCTTAGACCTCAAGAATGTAGGACATTTAGATTTCACATGACCATACCCTTGACAACCAAAACATTGTTGACCCCCAGAATTATTAGAAGGTTGACCTACTTTCTCTTTAGGTTTTTTAGTGTTATTAACCTTAGTGGGTCATTCCTCCTAAAATTTCTAGGTTCAATAGTGTTCTTACCTCTTGCCCTTCTATTATTTTTCCTAAGAAAGTTTCTAAAGTTCTTGGCAAGGTAAGCAATCTCTGTAGCAGAGAGCTGATCATCAAATCCATTCACATTAACATCATCAATAGACTTAAGAGTCATTGATTTGGATTTTCCAGTTTTAGGTAGGTCCAACTCATAGGATTGAAGAGATCCTACAAGTTCATCAATAGGGATGGAGTCCACATCTTTGCTTTCAGTGATGGCTGTCACTTTAGGTCTAAAATCCTCAGTCAAATATCTAAAAATCTTCCTAACAATTTTAGGTTGATCATAGATTTCACCCAAATTATATGCAAAATTAACAATATCATTAAGCTTAGCATAGAATTCATCAAAAGATTCATCATCAAACATCCTAATGCTTTCAAATCTAATTGTTAATTGCTGCAACTTATTAATTTTAACAGCCTTTGTGCCTTCATGCACAGTCTGGAGGATATTCCAAGCAGTATGAGCAACCTCAACATTAGAGATTCTCTTAAATTCCTCCATAGAAACAGCATTAAAAATGACATTCATAGCTTTGCTATTGAACGTGGCTGCTTCTCTTTGAGAAGTTTGCCACTCACTAACAAGAGTAGTGGGCTTCTCCCATCCATATTCAACGGAGTTCTAGACTCTTTCATCAAAAGATTTTAGGAATGCTTTTATCCTTATTTTCCAATAAGTATAGTTATTCCCATCAAAGTGAGGTGAAATAACAAGAGAGTGTCCATGTTCTATGACAACTGGGTCAAGGATCAGCTCAATGATCAAAGGATCTACAACAAGAGAGCTACCTACTCTAATACCACTTGTTTGTTTTTAGACCTCTTAAAACACAACCAGATTAACCTAGTTAATTAGCCAAGTGATTATTTAGACAAATTTCAGATCTAGGTGAACACAAATATATCATATCAATGTAAAGTACGGAAAATAAAGAACACAAAGATATGATGACCGAGGAAACCAAACCGGTAAAAATCTTGGGAGGATTTAACCTAGGCAAATTTACATAATAAATCCTACAGTTACTCGATTCCAACTTTACATACAATCACATACTTTGAGTAAGTCTAAACAAGACTAAAACGTTTTGATCATGGTTTGCCAACAATATAAATTGAAATTCTAATACATTTAAACCTAAAATCTTAGAACCTAACAGGTTTAAAAGTGAAATAAAATAATATGTTTTCTGTGTTTATTTAATTTGCTAATAAAAAGGGGTACCAGACCCAATGTCTAAAATATTTGTTTTTGGGCCCGTTTATGATGGTCATTCTTCATAAAACCATACAACTTCAAACAGTTATCCAAGATTTGAGATGAAATTCCATCAAAAATAAAAATAAAAAATTTTGAGATTTGAGATGAAAATTTACTTTTACCAGGGAGACATGAAAAGAAAATAGTAATTTTCAATTGTTATCTTACTGGTTTAGTGGGCTTCTAGAAAATGTAGAAAGACCAGAACAAAATGGTGCTTCAATTTTAGTGGCCTGGTAATAATAGCATGTAACAGGACCAGGTCAGGGACTAAATATCGCACTAATCAGAAATGGGCTTTACTCAGCATGGGAAGGAGAAGGGATGAATGGAATGAAGCCGATTTTTATTGCTGACACTATTATGGGCTTGTTGTGTGATAACCCAATTTATATATTGATGGACTTGGCACAACTCCCTTGGGCAACCTCCTCGTCCAGAAGAGGAGTTAGTGGACGAAGGAACCATCCCATCAATCTCCATCCTTATCCATATCCATTGGACAAAGGAAAGGCCATCAATTCACAAATAATGGCAATGCGTTACACAATTGCAATAAGTCTCCGTACCGTTAGAGAGGCGAAGATCCTCTCATTAACACCTCATGGAGGTATTATAGATGCCACATTAAAACCACCATCAAAACACCTCCAACGACTAGGAAAAGGAAGCAAGTATATATACAAGCACCTCAGGACCTAAGGAGGTACGGAATTCTAATACAGAAACTCTAATATTTTGGTATTGAAGCTCTCATTTCTTTCTCAATTATCTGACTTGACCATCAAAGGCTCTGTGGCAGGCACCACACCGGTGTTCCTTCTTCCTTCTTCATTCATTCGTTCATGTAGGGCTTTAGGCAATCTTGGTTAGCTCTCCTACTAGATGATCATCTCTACTGATGATTTTGGCATCATCAGTTTGTCCCTGTCTGTGAGGAACGACTTTCTTCACACCTAGGTTCGAAAACGTAGTTCCATTCAACTCACAAGTCCAGATGGATTCCAACATTAACCAAGATCTTGCAGCATTAGCTCTGCAAATCCAGACGCCCGCAGCCAGTGTGGAGGAGCTTACTAGACAGAACAAAGAGATAAGGCTGTGATTGCAACAAGAAGACAATTGCTTGAAGACCAATCGGGACGATGATGGAGACAGCCAGAGGAAGGATGACCACCGATGACCAGTTACTCTAGCAGGGGCAAGCTCGAACCTTCTTAGGTAAATGAGAAAAGAGATGGACAAGCTAAGGAATGTGATCAAGGAGAAAACAAATTGAAGTCTAGATAGAATGGTCAAGAGGACAGATTCGCCCTTCACCATGGCGGTCCTAGAGTGCCCGGTGCCCTCGAAGTTTCGTCTGCTGCAGCTCGAGCCATTTGACGAGTTGAAGGATCCTCTGGATCACCTCAACACCTTCAAGATGACTTTGGGTCTTCAGCAGCCCCCTGACACGATCTTATGCCATTCTTTCCCCACTACTCTCAAATGAGCAGCTAGGGAGTGGTTCACTAAGCTACCAACATCGTCCATCGACAACTTTGAGTAGCTGGGCAATTCTTTCCTCCGTCACTTCGTCAGCAGGCAGCGCCCAAAAAGGCTAGCAAACCATTTGCTTACCATCGGCAAGGAGAAAAAGAGACCCTGAGGTTGTATGTAACACATTTCACTCGAGAAACTTTGGAGGTGGATGAAGCAGATGATAAAGTACAGTTGACAACCTTCAAAACTGGATTGAAGTCTAGGGAGTTCGTGGTCTCTTTAGCGAGGAATCCTCCTAAGACAATGGCAGAAATGCTCTTGAAGGCGCAAAAGTACATGAATGCTGAGGACGCCTTGGCAGCAATAGAAGGGGTAGAGAACCCAAGGAGAAGAGAAAAAAGAAGGAGGACGACCGAAGAGGATGAAAAAGGGAAAGGGCAAATCGTTAGAATACTAAAAGGAACAGACAGAGAGATGACAAAAACCCTTGGACGGTAAAGTTCACTCCTTTGGTTATGCTCATTGACCAAATTTTGGCACAGATTAAAGATGAACACTACCACAAATGGCTTAGGCCGTTACACTCGTCGCCCAACGTGCTTGACAAGAGAAAATACTGCTGTTTCCATAAGGATCACAGACATTACACAGAAGACTGTAGAGACCTGAAAGAGCAAATAGAAAAGCTTATACGAAAAGGGAAGTTGCAGAAATTCATAAAAAATGGAGATTCTAGCAGATCCAGGGACGATAACAAGGGTCAACACGAAGCCTCTTAGAGGGACGAAGACCACATATTCCTCCATCCACAAAGTGCCATAGGGGAGATAAAGACAATTACAGGAGGACCGTCTATAGGGGGATCATTCAAGTCTCTCAGGAAGTCATATCAAAGGTAGGTGAACAACGTTCATAGGATGCCACCTTTAAAGCAAAAGCGAACAGACCAAGATATTCTATTCTCTAAAGAAGATGCAGAGGAGTGAAACAACCTCATGATAACTCATTGGTTATTATGCTCATGATTGAAGGATTCAATACCTAGAGGGTTTTGGTAGACAACGGGAGCTCAACAGATATCATTTATCTCTCTGCCTTCCAGCAGTTAAAAGTAGACCAGAAAAGACTTCGTCCATTAAAATCCCCCTTCATTAGTTTCAGTGGAGACAAAGTGTACCTACGAGGAATAGTAACGCTAACGGTGACGGCTGGCTCATACCCCCTCCAAGCAACACAACTTCTTGGTAGTAGACTCACCTTCATCCTACAATGTGATCATAGGAAGGTCTACCCTCAATCGTTGGAAATAAGCCACTTCCACATATTGCCTAAAGGTGAAGTTCCCAACAGAATAGGGAATTGGGGAAATAAAAGGAGACCAGGTGCTAGCGCGAGAATGTTACCAGGCAATCTTGGCGTCAAAAGAAAACCATACATGGATAATTGAAAAAAAGTCGCCGAAAATTGCCGAGAAACTAGAGAAGGTTGAGTTGGTTGAAGGAGATAGTACAAAGACAACCCAGGTAGGGACGAGTCTGAACCTCCAGACAAAGAAAGAAATCATCAGCTTTCTGAAGGATAACCTGGACGTATTCGCCTAGAGTCATGGAGATATGCCTGGCATACCAGCAGACATCATTCAACACCACCTAAATGTGGATTCTAAGAAGAAACCTATCTAGCAGAGAAGAAGAGTTTTCGCTCCTAAATGAAACAAAGCAGTCATGGATGAGGTGAACAAGCTGCTCGCTGCTAACTTCATCAGGAAAGTCTACTATCCTGAGTGGTTGGCCAACGTCGTCATGGTAAAAAAGGCAAATAGGAAATGAAGAATGTGCGTCGACTTCACAGATTTGAACAGCGCCTGCCCGAAGGACAGCTTCCCTCTACCCAGGATTGACTAGCTTCTGGACTTGACGGCCTGGCACAAGCTTCTTACCTTTATGGACGCCTTCTCCAGATACAACCAAATACAGATGGCAAAGGAGGATAAAGAGAAAACTACTTTCATCACTAGCCAAGGGCACTATTGCTATAGGGTCATGCCTTTCGGTTTGAAGAACGAAGGAGCCACATACCAAAGACTAGTGAACCAGATGTTCAGCAAGCAGATTAGGTGGAACATAAAAGTATATATAGTATGAAGCTAAACTCGACCAAATGTACCTTTGGGGTCTCCTTTGGAAAATTCCTCGACTTCATGGTACCACAGAGAGGAATAGAAGCAAATCCAAAAAATGTGAGAGCCATCCTCGAGATGTCCTCTCCAAAGACAATCAAAGAAGTGCAATCCCTCACAGGAAGGGTGGTAACCCTCAACATGTTCATCTCCAAAGCAACAGACAAATGCCTTCCTTCCTTCAAGACCTTAAAGCAGGCTTTTTTCTAGACAGACGAGTGTGAAACAGCATTCCAAGAGCTAAAGCATTACCTAAGTAACCCCCCACTCCTGAGTCTGTCCAAAGAAGGAGAAGACCTATTCCTATACTTAGTTGTGTCCACAACTGCGATAAGTGCAACCTTGATTAGGGAAGAAAATAGGATATAGTGCCCGATGTATTACATCAGCCGGGCCTTCCAAGGAGCTGAAGCTCGATACCCACGAATAGAGAAGATCACCTTCACCCTGATAGTGGCCTCCAGAAAGCTTCGTCCGTACTTTCAGGCTAACCTGATCATAGTAATGACGGACCAGTCCATTAAGAAAGCAATGAATTAACCTAAGGCCGCTGGACGAATGGTATAGGAGGCCATCGAGCTTAGTCAGTTCGACATAGAGTATCGACCCCGAATGGCCATAAAAGCCCAAGTGCTGGCAGATTTCATAGCAAAATTCACCTCCCTTGAACACGAAGACAGCTAGGAAGAACTTTGGACATCCATACGGATGGGTCATCCACGTAGAAGAGAGGCAGAGCAAGTGTCGTCATCACTTCCCCTAAGAGGGACACTTTAAAGTATGGAGTTCAACTTAAATTCCCTGTAACCAACAACGAACAAAGTACGAGGCCATATTGACGGGGTTAAGGATTGCCCAGGAAATTGGAGCTAAAACCGCCTTGCAAAGAAGTGATTCACAGCTCATCATAGGGCAAGTCAAGGGAGATTTCGAGGCAAAGGAGACAAGGATGCAGAGATACCTTAAGTTGACGAACCAATTGGTTAGCAAGTTTGATCGAGTAGAGTTTGCTCAAGTCCCATGAGATCAAAATGCAGAAGCTGACAAAGTGGCTAGAAGTGCGTCAATCAAGCAAAGGTAACTGATTGGAAATTGGAAGAATGAAACTCTCCCAGCATTGAAGAGTTTCAGACCTTCCCGGTGCACACCCGCATAGGATGGGCGAGCCCAATCCTATCCTATCTTAAGGATGGATGATTACCACTAAATCCTAACGAAGCCAAAAAGATAAATAAACGAGTTGCTAGATTCACGATGTGTAATGACAAACTTTACAAAAGAGGCTTCTCACATCCTTACTTAAGGTGTGTTGAGGAAGAAGAAGCCAAATATGTTCTGGAAGAGGTTCATGGGGGCATTTACAGTGACCACATGGGAGCAAAGTACCTCGTAAGAAAGATCATGAGCGCAGGCTATTTCTGGCCCACAATGCAACAAGACGTAGTGGATTTCGTCAAGAAATGTGACAACTGCCAAAGGTATGGGAATGTCCACCGAGTCCCAGGAGAGAAGATGGCGGCCATTACTTCGCTCTGGCCATTTGTACAGTGGGAGATTGACATCATGGGGGCTTTACCACAAGGAAAGAAGCAAGCAAAGTTCTTACTCGTCGCTATCAACTACTTTACAAAATGGGTGGAGGTAGAAGCACTAGCCATGATCATAGAAGTAAAGGTACGAAGTTTTGTATGGAAAAATATTGTGTGCAGGTTCGAGATCCCACAAACGATCATCTCAGATAATGGTTGTCAATTTAACAGTCAAGGATTCAAATCGTCATGCTTAAGCCTTGGCATCAAGAAGAAATATTCATCCCTAGGGCATCCTCAAGCCAATGGACAGACTGAAGTAACAAATCGAACATTGCTAAAAATCATCAATGCCTGATTAGTGGGGGTAATGGGAGCATGGCCTGAAGAGTTACCAAGCGTTTTATGGGCTTACAAAACTACCACAAAAATCCCAACAGGAGAAACACCCTTCAACTTGACATATGGCACAGAAGTAGTCATCCCCGTCGAAATAGGGCTCACTAGCCTCAGGAAGGAATTCTTTGACGAACACAGCAACGACGACCAATTGAAGTTGAACCTGGATTGTTTGGACGAAGTCAAAGACCAAGCTTCTCAAAGAATTTCCAAGTATCAACAGAAGATGGTGTAGTACTACAACTAGAAAGTAAAGCTCAAAAGGTTCCACATTGGAGACCTCGTCCTACGAAAAGTGACACCTACTACGAAGGATTTAGCACAAGGCAAGTTAGGGCCAACATGGGAAGAACCTTATAAAGTCGTCCACTATTCTCGGTAAGAAAGCTATCACCTGGAAGATTTGGACGGAAACAAGTTACCTCGTCCTTGGAATGTTGAACATCTAAAGAGGTATTATGAATAGGATCTGTAGCTCATTTGTAAGCAGTCAGTGTTGTTTTATACTTTTTAAAGCAAATCAAATAAACATATTACTCAGTGATTAACATATTCTGACTATCTTTTTCACATTCAAACTAAAATCACTATCTAGATGCAAAAACTCCAACCAAGTTAAAATGATAAGATTCCTCCAAAGGATGTAAACCATTTTAACTAGAAAACACGATAAGATTCCTTAAATTGTAAATCATTTTAACTAGAATAGATGATAAGATTCCTTAAATGGATGTACATCGTTCACACCCAATAAAGACGATAAGATTCCTTGAATAGATGTAAATCGTCCCCTTACCCAGTTAAAATGATAAGATTCCTCCAAAGGATGTAAATCATTTTAACCGGAAAAGACAATAAGATTCCTTAAAAGAATGTACATTGTCCAAATAAAAGATGATAAGATTCCTTAAAAGGATGTATATCGTCCCAATAAAAGACGTTAAAATTCCCCAAAGGGATGTAAATTGTCCCAATAAGAGCCAAGACAATGAGATTCCTCGAAAGGATGTAAGTCTTCCGGCTAAAAACTAAGGTGAATAGATCCCAAGGACGAAGGAAGGTCGTCCACTGAGTTAAATTGGCAAGATTCATAATTGGGCAAAAATTTCTCTAAGTCCCTACTGGACGATGAAAAGCATAAACAAGAGGTGCAAACAGAAAGTACTCGCAAGCAACATGAACACAAGGGAAATAAGCATATATATATATATATATATATATGAGTTGTAAATTGTTCAAAAGCCCCAAAACAGGTAAGGCACCCAAAAAAAAAACCAGGTAAATAAAACAAGGGAATTAAGCTTCAGGAGCGTCAGTTCCACCCTTTTCAGGCATTGGAGGATCCTCACCAGCAAATGCAGTAGCTTGAGCAGCCTGCATCGCCTTATCGGCCTTAATCTCCTTATCAATTGCCTCAAAATCCAGGTCCTCCAAATCTGTCTCCAGGCCGTGCTTTACCAAATATCTCCTCAACAACTCGAATCCCTTAAAATACTAGCCAAACAAGATGGCGTTGTACTCCTCTATGAGTTGAAAGGCATGGACAGCCTTGGCCACGACGCTCTTCATCTTCTGGTTGGCCGTTGCCAGTTGCTCGTCCCTCTGCTTCACCAACTACTTCTCGGCATTCAACTCCTCAGTTAAAGCTTTTATTTTTTCCTTGGACGAGTTATTGACGTCCATCGCCACTATTAAATCTTTTCTCAAACTTGAGGCTTCAACTTCCAACGCCTCCACCTTGGAAGTGGCCATCACAGCCTTCTCTTCATTCGCCAAGTACTGGGAGGTGATGTGCATTGTCTCCCCCAACACCTGGCAACCAAAGTCGCGCAATGAACAACTGATATAATTCATGCTTATGGACAAAAAAAGAAAAAGAAAAAAAAAAGGGGGAAACGAAAGAAAATTACCTAGATGAGTTTATGGACGTGGCGATTCACCATCTCATGAAAAGGTACACCTAAGATCTCTTTTAGCTCCACAGGCATCACAACTTCATTAGCCCGAGCCAAGGCCGTCTCAGCGTCTGTCCAAACACTGGCCCCTACCATCTCCTTGGCTTTGTCTCTCGTTTTGTGCTTCTTTGTACGAGGAGTTATCTCCTCGACAGAAAGGGCCGGGGAAGCAACACATCCCTCGTCCAAGGCAGGGGTGGACGAACCCTTCTCCGTCACCTCCTTTTCTTTTTCCTTTTCAACAACCCTCAACCTCTGTTAACCAATGCTAGAGAGAGGTTCGTTTTTCTTTGCCTTAATCCGAGCATAAAATTCCTGATTAAACTTAGTCGTCATTTCTACAAAAAAAGAAAAGAAATAGCAGGAAAGTCAAAAAGGAGAAAGAAAAAAAAGGAAAAGGAGAAAAGAAAAGGAAGAAAAGACGATTTACTTTCGTCCTAAGGTGACTCACTTTTTTCTTCCAAAGGATGGCACGAAGGATGTAGTGGGAAGGCTCTGGTCCCAAACAGTGACGAGCTAAGTTCTGAGGGTCAACTAGCTCGTCAAAATCGTCAATGGTGCTCGCATACCTGACGGCTACCCAAATACGCTCTTCAAACCTGCTCTCCAACTCTGGACAATCTTTGACTATAAAACAGAAAAACACACAAGGTTAGAAAGGACGATCAAAGTAAGCAATAAACCAAAAAGGAAAAATTGCGAGGCAAACGCACCAAATTGAGGGGTCTCCCACCGACACAGCAACCTAGGAACATCCCCCCAAAAGTCGTCAGAAAGGGTCTCCCAACCTTCACCTGACACAAAGAAGTACTTAGACTTCCAATAACGGAAGGACGAAAGCAGATTTACAATGAGCCAAGACCTTTTATCCCAAGGCATGAGCTCATAATAACCAAACTCTTTGGACTCTTTCAAACGGTAAAGGTGGACAAATTCATTTAATGTGATCATATCCTCGTCAGCTATGATCGTCTAGATCACCATACAACTTATGACGATTCTCCACGAATTCAGCATAAGTTGTCCTGGGCTATATTTGGGTAATGAAGGAGCTCCATTATAAACGAATGGACAGGAAACCTAAGGCCACACAAGAATGCAGTCTCGTAGAAACAAACCTCCCCATAGGTAAAAACACAAGACTTCTTGCCTTTTCTAGGAAGATAAACCCTAGTCTCCTCAAGAAACTGGAACCTATACCTAAATCTAATGAAGGTATCCTCCCTCAAAGAGCACTCTTCCTTAAGGGCATGGAATGATTGGGGTGAAGCAGAAACGGAAGGAAGGGAAGACGAGGGTATGGAAACAGATATATCCGTCTCAACCCCACCCGTGCCAATGCTAGATGACAGACTGGCCTCTAAATCACTAGATCTAACTTTAGAACCTATATTTTCCCTCCTTAGAACTCCTCGCACAGACCCAAACCAATCCAAGGATTAACACAACAATGGGTATAGATCACCCAACACTAGACTTAGGCTACTGTCACCTAGAGCAAAATCCCCAACTCGTGGGCGATGTCCACTAGAAAAACCTATAAACACACCTAAACAAGCAAAAAAGAAGGCAACTAAAGGGGAAGTGCGCCTAATATCAGAATAATCCACCATCAAGAAAAAGGAAAAGCAAAGCTCTAAAAGGGAAAAGAGCATAGAGAAAGGGAGCAAATAAAACTTTAAAAGGAAAAAGGAACCCCCCAAAAAAAAAGGTGTACCTGAGAAAAAGGAGAAACTGAGAAATCAAAGCAGTGAACGCAGAAGGAGCTGAGAAATCAGAGGAATAAGCATAGAAGAAGCTGAGATATCAAAGGAGTAAGCGCAGAAGGAAAGCACAAGGGGTTTAAAAAGGGGGCGCCTCAAAAAACGTGGGAAAACTGAAAGGTTTAATCGGAACCAAGAACCCCTCAGCTGATCTTGGCATGACACGTGGCCACGACGCACGCCACGCCACCACTAAGCAATAAGTGTGAAGGGGCGGACCCCCAAGCGCCATAACCACCAACCAAAAAAAAAAAAAGTGGGCTCATCATATTTCCATGGCTGTCTCCAAATTGAACGACCTCAGAATAGGGAGGCAACCGATGGACCCGGCATAACTCCCTCGGCCAACCTCCTCATCCAGAAAAGGAGTCAATGGACGAAGGAACCATCCCATCAATCTCCTTCCTTATCCATATCCATTGGACAAAGGAAGGGCCATCAATTCACAAATAATGGCAATGCGTTACACAACTGCAATAAGTCTCCCGTATCGTTAAAGAGACGAAGATCCTCTCATTAACACCTCACGGAGGCGTTACAGATGCCACATTGAAACCACTATTAAAACACTTCTAACGGCTAGGAAAAGGAAGCAGGTATATATACAAGCACCTCAAGACCTAAGGAGGTACGGAATTCTAATACAGAAACTCTGATATTTTGGTATTGAAGCTCTCATTTCTCTCTTAGTTATCTGACTTGACTATCGGAGACTCTGTGGTAGGCATCACACCGGTGTTCCTTCTTCCTTCTTCATTCATTTGTTCTTGCAGGGCTTTGGACGATCTTGGTCAACTCTCCTACTGGACGATCATCTCAACGAACGATTTTGGCATCATCATATATAATAATTGGTCTGTGTTTATCCTTATGTGAAACTGTGAAAGTGAGGTTCCTATGGTGGTATAAACAGTTTTTTATCAAACACACAAAGTGATGGGGGTAACATAACATTTCTATCAAATTCTGTTTGCACGAAGGAAGCACACAGTCACACACAAATTGCAAAAACTAGTACATAATCAAATTGTTGAACGAATTTGTTCTAGACAAAAGACCACGTAATAATTAGTTTCGTTTTTCGATTTCCTGGTTCAAATATGACTCTAGAATTTACATTTGATCACGTTTTTGCCAAGATTAGAGAAGAAAGTCTATAAAAAGAGTCAAGACTCAAGAGACTATAATCTTAGAACATCGTTAGAGTTGGTAATTTGGTATGACTGGCTTTAAGGGCATTTTAACAAGTCAAAATAAAGCCCTAAGACCTACAAGCTTGTGCCAGCAATTCAAGCCCAAAACCCATATATACTGCCCATGGAAATCAACTTATAAATTTGGTCCAATTTGGACCCACAAAGCCAAGCCCAAAACCTACAAAATTTAGGCCGTCTTTAGTTTAAAAATGACTTAAAACTCAGTTCTCAATATTCATTTCTCATCACTTAAAACTCTAAACCCATACAAGAGAGTCAATTTCATACCAGTTACTGTTTCAGCTTGGCCAAAGGAACAAAATATTTCGATACTGGTTTATATCGGTGTACCATTTCAGGATTACCACTATTTATATATTTCTAGACATAAATATATATTTGTATTATTTATGTAAGTATGAATTTATTAATTTTTACTAGCATTATGCTTGTGCAATGCACGACTTAATCAAAATTCATTGTAAATAATTTTTTCTATATTAATTTACTTAAAATTAGATACAGAATAGTAACAAAAATAAATTACTATTTCACTATTAAGTTATATATATAATGAATGCTTATTGTGTAAAACTAAGGTATTATAAAATGCATATGTATATATATATTGAGCTTTAAGGCTCAGTTAATCACCAACATATATTTAAATAGAAAAACCTTGAATTTAATAACTAAAAACTATCCAAAACAATAATTGAAATCATATTTAAGTGAAAACCTTGATACAATAATTAAGAACAATCTAAATTACTAAAAATTTAAAATAATGACAAATTTTGCAAAAAAAATAATTAATGACAAATTCAAATCCATGGAAGTTTGAAGCAAAGCTTACAAATTTTGCTTCATAATATTGGTAAAAAATAATATACGAAAAAAAAAAAGAATAAATCATCTTACGCATTCTAAAACAAACATATTTATTGTACGCTTTTAATAAGTAATATGTGTGTGTGTGTGTGTGTGTATTATGGTAAATAGGTTTATATCATGAATAAGATTTTTTTTTCTTATATATAATTTTGAAATTATTTTTTAAAAATAAAAAAAATGTTTAATTATCTTAATCCAACAAAAAATTTACGAATTTTACTTGTTCAAGGTGGCTTCAAATAGTTAACTAGCTTTGGTTCTTCAAATTTACTATTTTTTTTGTCGGGAAATTTAGATCCCGGTTGATAGAATTAATAATTTTTAAATCCAAGTTATTAATTAGATTTATTATTAATAAAACTTGTTAAAACAAACAAACATCGATATCATGTCAAAATCATGCAGCGGAAAAATAAATAAGACAAGATATGATGACCCAGAAAAACCAATGAAACAAACTAGTTTCATAGTAAAAAACCTGAGGGAAAACCTTCCCGAAAAGCAATCCACTATAGAAAAGAGAAGTTTCAGATCTAGTACAAAACCTTTGTCCCTAGACTCTGCAGTCCCCGTAGATGAACTTACAGCAGAAATCTTTTACCGCTTCAGAACCTCTAAACTCTTCAATATATGAATGCCACCCTTTTTAATGCACGGATCCCAGTACGTGACTAACTCAACAACTTGAAGAAGATTGTTGACTACAAAGTTCTTCACTTCATCAACAATGAAGATCAAGAAGCACTTGGTTACAAAACCCTAAGACGCAAAGACGCAGTAGCTTCTTTCAGAGAGAATAAGGCGTCGGTCACCTTTTACATATGTTCTCCTTGTATTCTCTTATGTGACGGCCTCTAAAATAAGCCCAATTTAGGTCTAAGGTTGTGAGAAAAGAAACCCTACACAAATTCATAAGCTTGGGGAAAAAATCAAATCTGGAAATCTGAATTTCCGTAACCTCGATAGATACCTCGATTGATCGAGAATCTGTCGAGCTTCATTCATTAAATCTCGATAGATAGCTATCTGTCGAGCAGCTGTTAAGCTATCTGTCCGCAGGTGTCGAGCTATCTGTCCAGCTTTAATGAATAACCCTTCTTCACTTGTTTCTTGGTCCAATCTTCATAGCTTTAATACTAGACTTGAACAACATGTTTCTTGAAGTATTAAACACATCCTAGATCTACCCAATTACAAGTAAAGTGCATTTTGTTAAAGGATTAGCCAACTACATAAATATTGACATATGTTCCTAACATGAATCACATATGTCCTAACATCTTTTTCTCTCAAAAATTTCTCTTTAATTTATATTCATGGAAGAATACATGTTACCAATTAAAACTCTTAAAATACGTATTGATAATCACAGTGAAATATCATACCTAACCCTCAAAAAAGTAAAATAGCTATCATTAACTTTATCAAAAAATACATGCAATAAAATCAATGCCTTACAAAGAATAAGAAAATAAAATACAAAAAAAAAAAAAAAAAAAAAGTAACTTGGATGAGCAAATAAAAAGTAACTTGAATGAAACATCGAAAAGAAAGAAAAAAAAAAGTAACTTAAATGAAGCATCAAAAAGAAAGAAATATAAATCAACACATAAACTCAAAGTTATAGAGAAGTTCCTATTAAAAAAAAAAAAAAGTTACGAAGAAGAAATTGAGAGAATGAAATCTAATATATGTGCAATTTTAGCAAAAAGAGTGAAGGAAAGGTAACAACAAATATGTTTTTGTATTTATCTAAAAAAATGATAGAGACGTATAGACAAAAGTTGAGAGGAATAATTATAATTTTGTGTCTATCCATGAGGTGTTTTAAAAAATAAAAATAAAATTAAACAATTTTTTATAAGAAATTAAATAATGATAATTTATTATAAAAAAATAATAATACTAACTCCTATTAACATTAGACTACTAAATGACGTCTAACCTTTGTCTTTTTCTTTTTCTTTCTTTCTTTCCTTGAGAAATCATCAAACTTAAAAACACAGAATTCATCAACAACACCTATCTAAATCTAGATTCATCAAAGTTAATCTCTTCAAAACAAATCGTACATACATGGATATGGATATGGTTGCTAATCTCTTCAAATGAAATCGCATTAAGAATTTGGATTGCAATAAAGATTTTTAGTAACTTATAGATAAATTAATAATAAAATGATTAGATGAAGAATTTGGACTGTAATTAAATTAAAATTTTTATCGACTTAAAAATTATAGGAAAAGAAGATAAGGACAAAATATAAATATATAAATATATATATATATATATATATTTATATCTCTATATATCTTCTTCTTCTTATTAAATCTAACAAAATTTCTGCAATTTGGTGAAGCCACTTGGTGCAACCATGGCTTCTAAACCCAACTTTTATTATATAGTATATGATATTTATCAACATAAAATTTAAAATCCACATATTTTATAAGCCTACATATTGACTTAAGTACATTAATCAATATACTAGATTAAATAAAAAAATCAAATTTTTATTTGTTTTTATTGTACTGGTCGAAATGCCAATATCAACCAATACGAGCCGATACAAGCCAGTCCAACTCGGTATTTTTTCCAGTACATTTTGGAGTACCAGTACCAAATTAATGGCTGGTATAGTATATTTCCCTGGTACGTCCGATACCGATATGATATTGACTTCCTTGAACCCATATCTCATATCTTTATCTCTATTTTTCTCTTAAATCTATTCCAATTGGCTCTTATTCTCGAGTGAAGTTCTCAATTAAAAGACTCAAATTTTACTGAAATTAGTGGAGCCCACGTGCTGACTGATGTTAGAACGATTCTCTTTCCTTACTCATGTGACTTCTCTCTCTCTCTCTCTCTCTCTCTCTCTCTCTCTCTCTCTTCCCTTTTTTCAGTTTTATGCCTCTCACTCTCCTCTCTCTTCAATTTTTTCTCTTCACAAGTCATCAGATAGCCTAAAGTAGAGAACAAAACAACAAACTAGAAGTAGTAAGAAATAAAATTTTAAAAAACTAACCCAATTGGATATCATCATTGTTGTATTGCAAAAGCCTCAAGCCCAGCATCCAACGAAAAAACCCCAGCTACCCTGCCTCCTACCACCACCAACAACCCACAAATCAAACAATCACAACTCTCAAAAACCCAATCCACCGTCGTTGTTTCCATCCACCACCACACAAATCATAAAAAAATCAAACCCATCCACCATAGCAGATCCATTCACACCACCAATACCTTTAACCCCACAACAAATTACCCCATAAAACCCATAAACTGTAAACATTAAATTCCAAAGTCTAGAATGAGAAGAATCTAAGAGAGAGAGAGAGAGAGAGAGAAACCAAGCCCAGAAACCCAACATGAAAAAAAAAAATGAAAAAAAAAAAGAAGAAGAAGTGATGAGAGCAGAGAAACCAAAGTGAAGAAGAAAGAAAGAAAAGAGCAGCTTGGGAAGAGAAGAGGAAGAAAGAAAACTAAGAACAAAGAAAAGAGATAGTCTAGTATGAGAGAGGAGAAAGTTGTTAAGGGAGTAATTTGGATTGGCAAGGATTAGACAACTCACAGACTGTGGGCCCCACAAATTGAGTGCAAAATTGCCATCATAACTCTATTTTCATCACTAAAAAACATCGAAATGTTGTTTTCATTTTCACTTACTCATTACTCATTTTGTTAAGTTATGGGTGATGAGAATTGAAAATAAAACTTGGCTAAACACACTTTTTAGGCGTGGGATTCACCAAATTTGAGTAATGGAAGATGAAAACAAAGTAATGAGTAATGAGAATTGGTGAAACCAAACAGAGTCAAGACTAAGAGCATCTCCAATAGGTTCACTAAACCCAATTTTGGAGAGCAAACACACCAAAAACTCACTCCAACAGCTTCTCCATCTCTATATATTTTTTTAGAATTGCTACAATACTTCTCTTAATGTAGAGAATACTGTAGCGTTACTGTAGCTCCTTCAAATTTTTTTATCTATTAAAATAATTAGTTGGTTGAATAAATTTTTTTTTTCTCTTTCCTCCGTTACTCTTTCTTCTGCTCTCTCTCTCTCTCTCTAGAAAAAAATCTGACTTTCCTTCTCATCAGAAAACAACGAGGAAGCACAAAATCGACGCAACTCTCTCTCATAAAACCCCAAATTTTTTGAACCTCAAACCGTGGCTCAACCACCTATAAGGAAGAACGGAAATCTGAGAACATCAGTCAACAACGAAAATCTAAGAACATCAGTCAAAAACGAAAATCTGAGAATATCGGTCAACAACGAAAATTGGTACCTAAATTTGATTTCATGGTTTTTTTTGCATAAAGTTTGAATTTATTGGCTTATACTAGATTTGGTGGTTTTACATGATTTGCTATTACTATTGTCTGGATTTAGTTTTGGATTTATGGGTTTTTTCTCTATATCTCTGATTAATGTTTTTCTCTTTCACTCTATTTCTTGATCTCATCTATAGCTATTTAATTAATCTTATTAAAGTTAATAAGCTAATCTGATTCCCTTATAGTTTCATATTTTTTTTAATAAATTTTTGGCCTCATCTCTATTTTTGCATGCCAACTGTTCGACTTAAGGCCTTCCCTCATTGATATACAAAACCAATTATATTGTTAGCACATTGTTAAGCAAAAGTAACTTGCTTTTGGGCACAATTTGGTTATCCTTTAATCTCCCAATTGAAACTAACTAGGGCTATAGTCATAGCACAATAGTGATGGTAAATATTTTAGCAAAATTGGTGTGTTTATAAAATACTTAGTATGTTGTGCAACACAAACAAAACAAAGTGTACCATGTCAAGGAAGAAGCACTGATAAAGAAACTGAAATACAGGACATTTAATATGCATTTTGATAGAAATATCATGTTGATATTTCTTTTGAGGTAAGTATGGAAAATTTTGTAAGGGAAAATAGATAGAGCCATTTTACTTTGCATTTTTTTAACGTTTCCAAATTCAAATGATCATATTATGTTTACTAAGCTCCTAGTTGCTAATTGGTGGAGGTTGGTTTAGCACACATCTAATACACCAAGACATGTTTCCACAAACTAGGAATTCTCTTTGCAAAATTTATTGACCAAAGAATGGCATATGCCTTCTCCAAGTGTATGATCTATCCTAAACATAACATCTAATACATGAATATTGCATGGTTTTTTAAGTATCAATATGTGAATTATTCACACACAATGCAATAATTGTGTTTTTTTGGTGCCAACAACTTGGGAATTTTTTTTCCATGGGCCGTAATACAAATTATGCACGTAATATGCTTCTAAATGACTCTAATTCCGATGATGATTTTGAGACAATTGCACTTCTTGCATTGGAAGAAGAATGATTAGAAAGAGAGAGGGCATCAACATCACATCGTGGTTCTGTTCTAGGCCATAGGTTCATCCAATGTGATCATGAGAAAGGCCAACAAAGACTTTTTCAAGACTATTTTGTAGAATCACCAGTATATCCTCCTAACGTATTTCAAAGGAGGTTTCAAGTGAGTCATTCTCTTTTTCTACGTATTAAATCTAATCTAGAAGAGAAAGATGAATATTTTGTTCAAAAAAGAAATACTGCTGGAGTTCTTGGTTTGTCTTCCCTTCAAATGATGATTGCCGCACTAAGGATGCTTGCGTATGGAGTAGCGGCATAATTTACAGATGAATATGTGAGAATTGGAAAAAGCATTGCAATAGAGAGTCTTAAAAAAATTGTTGAAGTCATAGTCAATATTTATTTTACAGAGTACTTGAGGTCACCAAATAGCAATGACTTGCTAGGTTGCTAAGAGTTGGTGAAAGGCGTGGATTTCCAAGGATGCTAGGGAGCATTGATTACATGCACAGGAAATGGAAGAATTGCCCATCGGGGTGGAAAGGTCAGTATACTAGTCATACTCGTGAGCCAACAATTATTTTGGAAGCAATAGCATTATATAATCTTTGAATATGGCATCTGACATGCATTTTTTAGGTTACCTAGGTCTCATAATGACATCAACGTGCTAGACCATTCTTTTATATTTACCAAGCTCGCTCAAGGCCGTGCACCTTCGGTGAATTACTCAATCAATAGTCATGATTATACAATGGGATACTATCTTGCTAATGGTATATATCCTTCATGGTCTACTTTTGTAAAGACAATCCAGCTCCACAAGGTAGAAAGAGAAGTCTTTTTGCTACAACTCAGGAGTCAACAAGGAAGGATGTAGAGCGTGCATTTGGAGTGCTTCAAGCACAATTTGCAATTGTTCGTGGGCTTGCACATCTTTGGAGAATAGAGACTCCTGATTACATTATGAAGGCATGCATAATATTACATGACATGATAATTGAAGATGAACGTGATGCTAATGGAGCAGAAGACTTTGATTATGAAAAAGTGCCTAAAAGCATCCCTACAACAGTGTCCCACGAGCCTACAGAAGAATTTAGTCAATTTGCAGTGTTCATTGCAGCCCATGTAAAAAATTAGAAATAGAGAAACTCATTCTGAACTCCAATCAGATCTCTTTAAGCACTTATGGCAACGATATTACGAGTCGTAGGATCATCTAATTTTAAGTTTTATGCTCGCATTAATTTTTATGTCTTTAGTCTTTATTGTAATTTGAAATTTCTATTCATTTATGTTAGCTTTCTACAAGTAAAATTTGATGTAATTTGAAATTTATCAAATCTATGTTAATCTTGAAATTTATCAAGTCCTTTTGAAAAATATGACTATTGAGAAATATTACCATTTGAAAAATATGACCCTAAAAAAAAGGCTATTGAGAAAATATAATTGTTGGAGAATTTGAAACCGTTGAGAAATTTAAAAATATAACTTTTAAGAATTTGAAAAATATAGTTGTTGGGAAAGAATAAAGAAATAATTTTTAAATAAAATGAAGAAAGGATAGAGAATCTGTTAGAAATTATATTTCAAAAAATAAGTATATAAAAAAAAATATTACTATTTATTTTCTAAACAGTACAAAAATTTAGAGAAACTACTGGAATACCGTAAAACACCATAATCTTAGAACATCGTTGGAGTTGGTGGTAACTTGGTATGACTGACTTTAAGGGCATTTTAACAAATCAATTTAAGCCCGAAATTTTGTGCCAGCGATTCAAGACCGAAACCCATATATACAGCCCATGGAAATCAGCTTATAAATTTGGTCCAATTTCGACCCACAAAGCCGAGCCCTAAAATCTACAAAATTTAGCCTTTAAAATCTGTAAGACAACAAAAATGGCCAGACTAGGCCCCACAAAGTAAAGCCCAAAGTCCGCCAATTTAGACTAAGGCTGAGAGTGAGACGACAACAACTAGGGCCTACAAGGTCCATCATTATTTAGTCAACAAGTGATTTTCAGCCATTTCTAGTTACCGGACAACAAAAATGGCTAGTATTTAGTCAACAAGTGATTTTCAGCCTTTTTTTTTTTTTTTTTTTGGTAGTCTTTGGTCAATCTGGTTACCTGATTTTCGAGGAAATCAAAATCAGATTTCTCTTTTTAAAGAATTCAGTAGTTTTCATTGTTTAAAGCTATTGAATACTAATGTCCAACAAATACATTAAATTTTCTCCATATATAGGAAATCTTTTAATGACTATGGGAACGAGGACCTCAACATTTGGGGCAGATTTTAGGAGAAAGATTTAAGCCATAAAAAAGTTTTCACATGCTTTTACACTCCTCTACATCCTTAAACATATTCAGCACATAGGGAGAAAAAAATCCTCCCATGAGTTTCTGAATGCACTAAACAGGAGTGTTTCATCTTCCTTTACCACATTACTTATAATTATCCTTTATTATGAATCCAACATTATGTTGTGTGAGCTGCAAATAGTGCTCTTTCCTTCTTTTGTAGGTTTATTGAGTGTTGTGTAATACTTAAAAGGCACAACTAGCCTTCTTCATCGTTCATGTAGACAAGAGTGGCAAATTTTGCTCCCTGAACTGAACTCAAGTCAGCAAGGAGGTCCAAACAAGTTCAGACACTTGATGAATCGGAAAACGACCCCAAACAAATGGTCAAACATGACTGTGCAGTTTACTTTCCTAGATTTTATGCTGTTGAGGGAAAATATTGCCTTGATTCAGGCTCGAGCAAGCATTGCTAATATGTAAATTAAGTTACGACTTAAAAGAGTTCAAAACTTTCTGCAATTTTTTTCACGTCTGGTTTGGAAAAAAGAAAGCTATTTCAGCGTTGTTAAGAATCTGTGTTACCAGAAAGGAAGAGAGAGAGAGCTAAACTATAAACTTAAACATGAAACTACGATAATGTCCGGTTCCGTTATTCTATTTACTAATCAAGATAATCCAAGTAAACGTTTAATTATGATAATGGGGACACCTAAACATCTCATTGCGAGGGGGGAAAACTAATTATCATTATTTTGAGAAGTTTAAAATGAACTATTCTAAGTCATGAAACATTGTTCCTAGCATGCATAAATACATATTTATTCTTATTCATACCACAACATATCAAATGACTGGTTTCTTTCTTCTTTTTTCTACCCACGCCAGGATGGGGGCAGCGTGAAAGTACAAAAAGATAATTTGTTCTATAGACTTTGGTTTAGTGGATGAAAGGTTAAACTACCCTTTTTTTCCAAAGTACTGCAGACCAAAAGCTAGGCCTAAAATCAACAAGGGCACCAGAAATTGCAAGATTTTAATTGTAAATCCTGGAGATTGGTTTTGTTGGGGAGGTGGATTGTGGTTTTGTTTGACTGGAACAGCCGGTTTGTCAAAATCACCAATGTAATATTTTTTCATCATCTCCTTTGCAGAGTCACTGTGGCCTACAAATTCAAACTCATCTGTTGCATCTCTCTCTGCAAAACTCTAGATGGATTAGTCAACTATTTTTTGGTTGCCAAGAGATTGTTATCATCATCATCACGAAGAGATTATTATTAATCACCCTCATTTAAAACAGAGAAATGAAGCAAATGACAAGAAGAGATTTCCTTACCGGTGGATGATATCAAAACTTCACCACCTCCAGGATGATCCTCCAGAAATGGGGTGACATCGTACACCTGAGATAGCATTTAAGCATTTACCAGTGAGCAAAATCATCCATTTGGGAGAATCAAATCCTTACATGATAAACAAATGGGGATTGTAGTTGAAGCTGAACTAAAACCCCCCCTCCCCCCTATAAACATCCATACACTGGGGCGCATGCACACACACACACAAATACATCCATACATGTCCAACAAATCTAATTCCATCCCATTCTCTTTTATTTTTAATCCTCTTGTTTACAGGGAAGATATAAAGGAAAGCCTGAAGAAATCTGCATGGGATCTTATACATCATATAGTAACGAATGATCCAACGAAATTGTTTTTAGTTTAACACATCTCATTCTAGAGATCAATTCTACTTACAACTTGGCCACATGGTTTCAGTGTAATTAATCTTTGTTTAATTAAGGTGGTTGTGAAATTGTGTGCTGACAATTTTCCCTAATCTAGAAAGTTGCATAGACAGTCCTCTTATCAATCACAAGCCATTGTAGCTTCAGATAATATGCTAATTAATATGTGAGTACTAAAGCAACACGGAGCACTACAATTTTCCCTCCTTTTCCTCACACTTTTACTTAATTTCCCTCGTTTTGAAAATCTGTCCCTGCAGAGAAGGGAAAATAAATCTGAAGGGGGAAGACCTAAAGAACAACCTTTCCTTTTGTCAGTTTGAACTTTGAGCAGAACATAAAAACATTGCCAGCAAGTAAGAAGCAGATGATAGAGAGTTTCGGATGATTATAAGCAAGTAAGAAGCAGATAGGAATTTGTCTTTACCAACATATTATCCACAAAACCAAGACAATAGTGGATAATATATATACTGAAAGAAACAAACCAGAAACTGAAATGATGTAGATAATTACAAAGTAAGGAGATCTAAGTCTAACAATAGAAGCCACAGAAAGCTTACGTACTTTCCCAGAGACTATAATCCAGCAGGTCTTCTTATTATTGTGCTTTGCCGCCTCTTCCAAGGTATAAACTTTGACATTAGAAGCCATCCTTGCCCCTAATACAGAGCTGGATCCCCCAAGAAATCAAAACATCAAATATAAATGTATAATATAAAAACAATGAACAAAGAAGAAATGAAAAAAATTAGGCAGAAATTTCATAGTTGGATTTGATAACAAAACATAACAGGAAAAAAAATAATCTAACAAAGATTAGATGAAATTTTTCTTACACAGGATAGAGAAAGAAGACGCAGTTAGAGAGAAGATGAGGAGGTCTGAAATTGAATGACAGTTTTCGCCTAAGTAGAGCTGACTATTTAGAATCCAACCATGACCAGTGCTAGTGGCATTACTTAACAAACCACAAATGTAGTTTCTTTTCAAAAGTTCACGTTGACTATGAGTTCTATGACTATAACACGAGCGAGCAAATCGTGATGGCTGAATACCGATGATCACTGAGTTGGTGCGCACACCTTGTAGTTGTCGGTGTTCACATCATGCGCTCCAATTAATCATTCCCTTTCCAAGTCAACTCTATTATTAGCTACCAAGTTTTGACATCACTTTTATGGAAAATGAAAAAAATTGCCAAAACATTAATTGTTTTTTTTTTCTTTTTTTATAAAAACTTTCTTTAATTAGATTATTAACCAATGTCGTACAACACTCGTTAACATTTCCCTTTTTTTAATTCGATATCTTTCGGTGGAAAAATTTGACCGAATTTCTTTATTCAAAACACAATATACTAGTGGTACTACTTTTTTTTTTTTTTTTTTATTTATGAACATACTAGTAGTACTACTAGTTTATTGTGTTACAGGATTTTTAGCACATAATGAAGTAATTATTTATTGTATAATATAAATTTATAAAATTTTAGATTTTAAGCGATAGTGTGTATATATAAAAGAATAAGGTCATACCTACAACTCAGAAAGTTAGGAATAGCACTTGTGGAAAGTTAGGGATAAATTAATTAGGGAGAGAGAGAAAATAGAAAAAAAAATTATAATATAATATTTTTCTATCATTAATTTGGTTAACTGGTATGACAAGTAATAAATGTTTAATAATAATATAGACAATTGACATTTTTTAACCTTTAGATTTAATAGAAATCCACGGTCTAAATATGGTGTAATTCTTGAGAAGTTACACCAAGTATAACTTTCATTTTATATATATATATATATATAAAGCGCAAAACTTAGGTACAGATATTTAGCCAAGTTCCTTAATTAATTCAAGTACATAGATTGAATATAATTTTTCTTATAAAAAATAATATTATTTTTTTATAACATTATTTGTGTTGCATTGATCAATTTAGTCATGTGTTTGAATTTAAATAGAGAATCTAATGTAAAGTAGTAAACAACTATAACTAAATTTTATCCTATATTATTTTTTATATATAAAGAGAATTGATACATCCACAACATTTTCACAGCACTTTAAAACAAATCATAAGTGGTAAGTTATTATTAGTTCTAATTCAAAACTATCATTAAAATTAATTTTCCAAACAAAAATAACAATCTATCACTTATAATTTGTTATAAAATATTGTCTCATTTTATTTATCGTATATAAAAAAAATGAGTGTATATATGTTTCCTCTCATTTTTAGCATGCGACCACAAGCCCAAGCGCAAGCTACTTGAACCCCACAAAAAGGGAAAGCCCAAATTTTGTAATGCTAGTCAATGAAGGCAAGTGACCACCTATGTAAAGCAAGTCTTTAGCATTGAACCTACCAAAGTGAACCCTGCACGCACTAGGCTTAGGAAAGCAAACCCAATTCATGCCGCAAGTCAAAGAAGGGTATGTGCGTCAGAATGGAAAGTGACTTGACAAGGGTCTTTTACAAGTTACAACGTGGAAATGCATCACGAGGGACCGGTAAATAAAACCTTCAATTCATTTGAAATATAATAGGATAGTGAATGAGCCGAGCTTTATCAAGTAGTAAATGTTTAAATTCGGTTTGACAATAAAAATAGAATGTTCAAACTTGGCTTGAGCTTGATACAAGCCTACAAATAATGTTCAAACTTGAGTTCATTATGAAGTATAAAAGTTTGAACTCGACATGGATTGGCTTGATTCATTAGTCAAGCCAAGCTCGAGCTCAATATCAAGCCCAAACTTAAACTCAATATCATGCTTTTGAGCTTGAGATCCAACATAAGTATATTATCAAGCATATATCAAGTTTATTATCTAGTCTATTTGGTTTGGATGAGTGGTTTCAACTTATAATTAATTAAAGTTCTAGAAAGATATGAGTTTACTTGTCAAGCTCATATTAATTTTATTACCAAACTCATAAATAAGCCTAGGCTCAACTTGTTTTGTTACATTTGTATCGAGCCTTGGTATTCACGAGTTTGTTCATGAACAATATTTTTTACTCAGGCTCTGCTCGTTTATTAAACAAGCCTAAAATTAAAACTTAAGTTTGACTTGTTTATAAACAAACAAATATGAACGAGCTTTTTATCAAGCCAAGCCCAACTTGTTTATGAACGGCTTGATTCATTTATAGCCCTAAATACAATATGTACTCTGAGGGAAAGCGTGACCCACGTCCCAATCAAAAGCCCATGGGAGGAAGAGCTGAGTTGTAACATTTTGCAGTGACTTTTGACTTTTGTTTATTAGTGTTTATCTATTTTTATATTTGAAAATTATTTTTGTATTTTTTGTTAATTTCTTATTATGAAATATAGAATGAATTTGATCATTTTTATTTGGGTTATATTTAATCTAGACTATAGTCAGAATAAACAATAATAAACAAAATAATTTCTCAATACAAATTTTTTCTTAGTTATAGTCTAATTAAAAAAAATAAACATGCTCACAAATTAAATATAATAACCAAAACTCAAAATCAAAACATACAGAAAAGAGTTCTAAAATTGAGCATATAAAAAAATTAAAAACTTATATAAGAGAACCGAACTTAAATGGGTGTCCATTATTTTGCTTTTTTATAGTAAACTTCCTTTGAAATTATATCCTACATGCAAATTCAGAAGCAAAAAACAATAAGTAAGATGAATTTATTATATTAAAACATAAGCATAAATTGCATCTTGGGAAAAAAAAAGTAAAAAAAAAAATACAACAACATGGGGTGTACTGTGTGGGATTTAATTATAGGGATGAATTTATTAGTTAGGAGAGATTATATCGAATATTCATGGCTTAATATATATATATATATATATATGGTTTAAAACTTAACACGTAGCACACCTGTGTTTAACTCTATTTAGTTTCCGTTACCCACCTCCATTAAAATCAAGGATAAAAATGTATTTTCTCTTCCCTTTTATGTCTCTCTCCTCCAAAAACAAAAAATAACATAAAAAACACAAACAAACAAGATCAAAATGGGCTATTTCAAGCCCAAGAATATGCATCTCATAGATCATGGCTCAAATAAATAAATAAAATTTCAAACCCATAACACAAGAACACAACATTTGTAAATATAGTTCAAAATTTTCAGTTACACAGATCCAAAACCCTTTAAATCCTTTGAATCCATACCCAAAACTTCTCTCATTTTTCAAACCCAAATTGTAATAAAAAAAAGTTTTAGAACCCAATCATAGATTAAACAAAAAATAGAAACAAACCAAACAGAGAATTTCAAAAAAAAAAAAAAAATGAAACCTACAACCCAAAAGCTTAAATTATGAAGCTTTTAGGAAAGAACCTCATCTTTCTCTCTTATGAGACGATCCTTGCTCTCTTTGTACAGAACTTAATGCTACCTTTGCACCCTAGCATACAAGAATGGCAGCAACACTATGGCTGCCACTCCAGTCATCAATGCAATCGACCAAAACCCCCTGGCACATGCTACATAATTCCAAACTCAACAAGCCACCTTGGAGACCCCAGCTCTCAGAATCTCCAAACTCAATTTCAAACCCCTCCTTATCTCATTAGCCACTTGGGGCTGTGACAACCTTCCTTTTTCCTCATCACCTTTAGAATTAGATGACACCGATGATAAGGAACTTGATTCTGGATCTGGGTCTTGAGTGGCTTCAAGTTCAACATCCAATAATGGAGGGTAAATGGAACAATTATCGTTGTAGGCCTTCATGGTGGATTGGAGGGTAAATGGAACAGTTATCGTTGAGGTAATTATTATCTATAGTAACTACCATATCTTGTTCCACAATTATGGGAGGGAGCTTCGGAAATAGGGTTTGGATTTGCTCCCATTCGTCCAAGGATTTAGGAACCTCAAAAGTTTATAAAAAAAATATGAAAACCCATGAAGCAAAGATAGTCGTGGTTGATCTAGGTTTTCGCTGCCACCATCGGAGAGAGAGAGAGAGAGAGAGAGAGATCAGCTAATTTACTCAGATCAACAACCTAGATTGACTTTCGGTGCAGTGGAACAAAGGGATAAATCTAAGTTTGAAAGAGAGAGACGATGAGAGTTTGAGAGAGAGAAATGATGAAATAAATGAGTTGGCCTATCAATTTGATCTTGTTTTGACACACAACTTTTTTATTTTTTTGGGAAAATTCCCTCTTTGATCTTGTTTGTTTGTGTTTTTTATGTTATTTTTTGTTTTTGGAGCAGAGAGACATAAAAGGGAAGAGAAAATACATTTTTACCCTTAATTTTAACGGAGGTGGGTAACGAGACTAAACAGAGTTAAGCACAAGTGGGCAAAGTGTTAAAGTTTAAACCATAGGTAGAGAAGGTGTAAATGAGCTAAACACAAGTGCGTTTACTGAAATTTGCCCTAAAATTTTATCTAAATTAAATTATTTTGTTAAATCTTATCCCTTAGTCAAGAGTTTTATAACTTAATATCCTAATAAAATATTAATTTAATAAGATGCAACTTGAGGGAAAAACAAAAAACAAAAAACAAAACAAAACAAAAACAAAAACGTGTGTGGGATTAAGTTTAGAAAATTTTGATGATAGACTTTTAGTTTCATTTAAATTAAAATTTTATTAAATATTATCCCTTAATTTGAGGGAATATATCATAACAAATAATATAAAATTAACTTACTAATTAGTTGTTCTTAAAATGTTAATAATAGACATTTAGTTAGAGTAAAAGTCAAAATGTTTTTTTTTTTTTTTAAAGAAAGAAAATGTGGATTGTTGTCTAAGATTTAAGTTTATAATTTTAGATAATAGACTTTTAGTTTGAACAGAATTTAAATTTATTGGAGTTTAAATGTTTAAAATTAATTTACTAATTAGTTGTTCTTAAAATATTGATAATAGACTTTTAGTTGGAGTAGAAGTCAAAATGTGGGTATTTTTTTAAGAAAGAAAATGTGGGTTATTGTTTGGGATTTAAGTTTAGAATTGTTTTTTTTATAATAATAGACTTTTAGTTTGAATAGAATTTAAATTTGTTGAAATTTAAATGATAATTTTTTATCTAAATTAAACCGTTGTTAAATATTATCACTTAATTTGAGGAAATATATCTTAACAAATGATATAAAATTAATTTTCTAATTAGTGAGAGTAGCCATTTGACGTAACCACGACTTCTAAACCCAACTTTTATTATATAATATATGATAAGATATTGTTTATTGTTTGGATTTTGGATTTTGTGTTTGCTTGTAGGCTGGTAGTGGTAGGATAAAACTTGATTGCGTATTTTGCAGGAGTGTTGGACCCATTTCCCCTTTGTTTTTAGCAAAAGCTTAGACTAGTGGTTGTCCTATCAACTTAGGGCAGTTATTTTAGGTGTAAAGAAAGGACACCCACAACATAAATTCTCTACATTTTACTTGAAATACTTTATCACCTCTATGACATTTGTTCTTACATATTTTTATTTCATATCTTACCTAAAAATCATTGTAGAGGTTTTTAAGAGATAATAGGTATGACTTATGATATAAATTGATGGATCATAATCTTTTTTTCTATTAAATAATATTGATGAGCTGCACACAAAATCCTACCTCTAACTTTAATGCTCCAAGTCTCCTATGAAAGGGAAAAACAATCCTAAATTCCTTGTAAAGATGACCATTTTAGCATTGGATTGAACAAACAAAAGCCAAATCTGACCCAAATGGGTGACCATGTGCCTCTATTGTGGGGTTGCAAAACCATAACTTAATTACGGGCCTATATGTATTTGTGGGGTTGGAAAATAGCCTAGAAAAAGACCCTCTCTCTCTCTCTCTCGTTTGAGGGTTTCATCTCAAAAACCCCAAGTTTTGTTTATCAATAAACATGTTTATCTCAAAATAACTTGATTTTTGTTCATCGATGAGAGTATGAGATTGTTAAGGTTGTGGTGATTAATTTATTTTTAAAACATGTGGGATGAAAGGGCTGTCCAACACATCCGAAAACCCAACCCACCCAAGAAACCCGACTTAATCCAAGCCGCCTGACTCGATTACTCTAGTGCTCAATGGTGGGTTAGTTCCTCTAGAAACCAACGTCGGCGAATCAATTGTGGATCTTGATAACACTTTAAAATGTATATTTATTACATATTTATTTGGTCATTATCTCCTTATTATTATGCTTAATTTGTATAATTAAGCTATGATTTGAATTAGTCCCTATTATTTATCTTTACATAATTTATTGAATAAAATTCCATTTATTATGTAATTTTATAGTTTCTAGATAATCATGTAAAATATGAGCTTATAAGAGTTTGTGGAAAAATGGAGGCTAAATTAGAATTAAAGAGGAGCTAAAAGACCATGCTAAAATATCTAAGGAGATGCAGCTGGAGTGCTTGGGTCGTTTACCATGTTTAGAAGTTTCAAATTAAGGAAAGAAATCAAAGAGGCATAATTTGAAAAGAAAAAAAAAATCATATTTGAGCACTGATCAATATTTTGGGCTTATCTCTTTTCTCAAAAGTCTAATTGACTCAAGGCTAGATGAGTTGGAACCTTGACTTATATATCTACAACTTTCTAGTTTTGAGTTTTTTGAAATTCACACTTTAAAAGGCCAAAATTAATTCACAAGTTGTTGTTGAAAATCTAAATGAAAATTAAATAGTCAAAAGTTTTATTTTCTTTATACACTTTTATGTTAGGGTTTTGAAGGGAGGCCATGAAGAACAAATTTTGCAGAGAAAAACTTGTATTTTATTATTCTCTCATGGTAGCCTAAGCTCTTAACTAGGGCTAGGGGTTAAGTTTCTTCTATATGATATGATAATTCATTGTGATTCTTTCTAAGATTTGAGACAACAACATATTTTCTTGTTCAATTAGATTTCTTTTGATGTATTAGTTCTTCCATGTTTTCAACATATTTGCTTTTCTAATAGTTTCAAATAGAAATCAAGTTTTAAAATGAATGGGTTTTTTTCTGAAAACTATTCTAACCGCATTATAAATCTAGGTTATCATGCTTTCTGGGATTATCTCAGTTCAATTGAATCACGGGTTTTTTATTGTCTAAGAAAAATCAATTATGAAATAAATATTTTCTTAGATCACAAAGAATTTCATATCGATATAAGGAAAAACCTCAATTCCCTGTTTAATTACATTGTCTTTGAATTTACCCCGCTCCTTATGGTTCGACCTCGGTACTCTAAGAATTATATTGCTACGATCTCCTACACTTGGGAATGATTATGAGCAAGCAAATCTCCACCCCTAAAACCCGAAAAACCCGATCAACTATACAAGAGTTTCCTGGCGAGATTCAAGCATTTTCAATGAGATCTTAGCTAGATCTAGATAGATTTCCAACAAATATTGTAGAGATTTCCTCCTAATCCAGTGGAAATCTAATTGAATTCGGTGAGATATCGCGAGATCCAGCAAGATCTCACCAATTTTTCGCTAATTTTTGTGTTATTTCTTCGAATTTCCACCTCTACGACATCGATCGCCACCCATTGAAGGCTCGGTCTGATCAATCTCTTTGGTTGGCGATGGGTTGAGATATCCTCCACACAATCAGATTAGGTTGGGTACAAGTTGAACCCAAACTCGATCTGGTCCAACCTATGGAAAACCCTACGGATGAATCGTTGTGACATGTTTTTCAATTTGCTAATAGTATTTGGTTTTTATTTACAAAACCCTTGAACTAAGATTGGTTCTTGCTACTTGGTTTCAATTTGCTAATATTAATTTTGAGAAGACTTGCACCAAACCGCTTCATCCTCTAGGGAACCTTGGTTTTGGATTAGAGACTTTAATACTGTACTTTCCCAAATTGACAAAAGAGATGGGAGTAGGGGTGTCAATTCGTGTTCGCGGGTCGGGTTCGTGTCGTGTCGAGCCATAAGTACTCTGCTATATGAGTTGACCCGAACCCGACCTGTTTAGTAAACGTGTCAAGAATCCTCAACCCTAACCCGACCCGTTTATTAAACAGGTTGACCCAACCTGACACGTTTAACCTGTTTAATTAATAAGTCATATAAAAGTTAATACAAATAACCTATTTAATAACCTGTTTGATTAATAGGTCATATATGACCTAAATAATCTATTATCAATTTTTATATATCTAAAATTAAAATACAATTACGGCCATAAATATAGTAATAAACATATAATTACAAAAAAAAAAATTAAGCAATAATAACAAAATTTAATGTCTTTATTATTTAAACAGGTCAAACAAGTCAGACGGGTTCACATGTGTGAACCCGAACACGACCCATTTATTAAACGGGTCAGCCGTGTCAACCCGAATATGACCCGAACCCATTTAGCCTCAACCCATGACCTGTTTATAAACAGGTTAGTCGTGTCGGGTTCACGGGTCGTGTCAGATTTTGCCACCCCTAGATGGGAGTACTCTAGCAACATCTTCTACTGATGGATTCACCTCTCTCATTAATCATCATAGCTTCATAAACCTTGATTTCTCAAAAAATCATTTTACATGGTCTATTAAAAGACATGTATTGCAGTAATTTCATGGTTTGATTCCTCCACAAAGATTCATTTGCTATGCGAATGATAACTAAATTGTACCTATCACAATAAAAGTCATTTGAGAGAAGCAAATTGAGTAACCCAGGTTAGCTTTGTATTAATTAGTTTATTTGAAAATTGTTAGCCTTTTTATTTTTTTTAGGTAGTTACAATATGTTGCAACCTTGCACCTTGAACTCTTTCCTCTCTAGAACCCAAGAGTTAGTTAAAAATGAAATAAAAACCAAGACCAAAAATCTAACTGGGGTATTTGGCAGCCTAAGTGGTCAAAGATATACCCACCACTAGGGTTGTCCACAAGTCAGGCCGGGTCGGTTTGTGCCTAACCCAAACTCGACCCGAATAATTTAGGTGGAAGAAAACGTAACCTGAAACTGACTCAAAAGATCTAATCAGATCTACTAATTCATGTCTCATCGGTTTCGGGTTGTATCTGGTCAGTCTCGGGTTTTATCACCAAAGTCGATATTTGGCCGATTTTGTTGAGATTCAGCCGATATCTGGCCCATTCTGTCGAGATCCAGCTGATATTTAGCTGGATCCGTCAAGATCTGGCCAGGCCTATCAATATTGAGCTGATATCTAACAAGACCCGACGAGATCTGGCCCAGATTTCGTCAGATAATGAAAATATCTCACCGGATCTCAAAGAATCTGGACTAAATCTCTACAAGATCTTGCCGAATCCAGTTTGAAATGCTTGAAAAATCGCCGGAAACAATAAATCTTACAGGCAAATCGGGTTTCAAAGGTTTTGAGAAAGGAAACCTGCAACCAACCCACTGATGTCAGGTTTAGAGAGCTCCAGACCCGCGTCCAACCACCGAAGTTGTTAGATCGGGTGGCGGCGGGTCAAGTACAAGCGGGTTGGGTGGGTGGGTGCCGCTTAGACACCCCTACCCACCACAAGGGTCAAGATACCGATAGGCGGCTGAAGAGCCATTGGAACTCTTGGTTTGTTGTTATTTATCACATAATAAAAAATCAAGTCAAGAAACATTCAAGAATTAGTACCATTTTCATTCTATTGTAGGCTTGTAGCATTAAAGTCCAATCCCACATACCTAACATGATGCATCCAAATGCCAAAACATAAACCATTGTAGTTTGTCAACTACGCAACAAATCAAACTTCAATCATACACTAAAGCCAAAACATTGGCGGAACCTTACAAAACAGAATCACATGGTCCAGTAGTTCATAAACAAGAAAACCTAATTAATATTGTCCTTGAAAAGTTATTTTATAACAATAAAAAAAAAAAAAAATACACATTTCTAGGAGACCAGGCCATTATTCAGATGAAATTTCAGACTGTAGCACCTGCAACAACAACAGGGAAAAATTATCAACAAACAGATATATCATGATGTTAATGGTGACTCTAATCATGATCAAATGAATCACTGGACAAACAGATAATGGGTTTCGTTCCCACTAGTACATCGAGCTGTGGCAGACATAGCAGGCCCATTAAAGAGAAATCGTGGGCCGAAGTAAAATTCGAATAAAATACAACCACCATTGGATTATAAGCATATCAAAGAATGATTGAAATTCATCAAAAATCAAAGAATGATTGGAATGTCATTATGTTGATACCTTCCTGGTTGGATTTATCTTTCGAATTGTATTGTAGAAGGGGCCCGTTACCAGTAGATGGTTTAATCATATTGAAGATGACAGTGAGGATGGCTTCTTTTTTGTGTACCCACCTTGTCCTTCTCATGCAAATTGCATAACACTTAAAAGAGTATGTACAAGTATAACAGGTTAATGAGCTCCTATAATACAAGAAGAAGGGTGAAAAAGTAGGGATGGCAATGGGGTAGGGTGGGTCCGAAGGATGGGGTCTTCGTCCCCGCCCCACATGATTTTGTCTTATCCCATTCCCACCCCTTGGGACCCTGCAAAGCCTCGTCCCATCCCATTAAACTCTACTTCTTGTTAATTTGCCCACAACTATTACAAATTTTTTTTAATAAAACCTACTTCGTTAATAAAAATATACTTGAAATTATAAATAAATTTATCCTATCAAATCAAACTAATTTTTAGCAAAAATTGAATAATATTATTAAAATGTTTAACAAGGCAATATCACAACAAAAACAAAAATCTCAAAATACAAAATCAATGATTCAATAGTATATAAATTTGTTTATAATAAAGACAAAAGAAAATGTTAAGATTGGTACCTTATTTCCAACCTTGCTAGAGAAAAAAGGAAAAAAAAAAAAAAAAAAGCCTTGTTGAATAAAATAAAATAAGTTGATGATATTTTTTTAAATTGTAGGATTTTAGAGTATGAAAAATTTACAATTTAGCCCTTATCAATGCAGGGCAGGGCGGGGCGGGTTGGGTCTAAAAAGTCTAAATCCATCCCCGCCCTGTCCCGTGGTGCGGGACTAAAATCTCATCCCATCGCCGCCCCATCACCTTTGCAAAGCGGGGAAAACCCATGTGAGGCGAAGCGAGGAGGGGTGGGTCAAGCGGAGCAAGGCAAAATTACCATCCCCTGAAAAAGGCTAGAGTATAGAATGTGAAATTACAAGGGACTTGCATTCTTTTCATTTTTGGACATAAAAGCTAAAGTTCCATACCTGGTCAATCCATTAATAATTGATGAGCAATGCTAAGTTCACCAAAAATATTTACATTTCTCCCGCGCCCCCCCCCCCCCCCCAACACAATTTATTAAAGTATCAAGTTATGATTGGTGTAATCAATTTCACACAAACCAATTCCAATATATTATTTCAATAATTATGAAATTTTTTTGTACCATTAGAGTTACTCATAATTGGTATGCAAAAAACGGAACCTTTTGCAGCCTACCAGACCAAAAGAAACGACTAGAAATAGAAATGTAGCATTTTGTTCATGAATTTGGCCTTTAAATTTGGCAATATGTCCCATTTAGACTAGATGACGGCAAGACTAGGGGACATGTGATTTGTTTTCTCTTTTTTTCCCCTCTTTTCCATTTGGGAATTGAAGTTCTAAGGACATCGAATTTTCTCTTCTTTCCCCAGATGTTATGACATTCGGAAACGGGACATGGCCACGTTAGTACTTTACCCAATTATTGGGTGTTCAAGATTGACATCGAATCACAATTATTGAAGGACACTTTGCACTACAATGAAAATTTAGTTCACATTTTAATTACCTGCTCTCAGTTAACCATGCTACACAATTTGTAAATTGAAAAAAAAAAAAAAAAAATTGCGAATGAATATGGGGGAAAAAAACAAAATTGGGGTTCTCAATAAATTGTGAAGAATACCTTGAGTTGGAAGTAGAGTGACTGATTCAGAGACTCCATGTTCATCATTGGTGATAACTCCTGTTTCTCCAGGCGTCTGACTTTCTGATTTGTGTATCTTGACTTCAAACTCTGGATGGATCTTCCTCTTCAACATTTTCCTCATAAGCTATAGCATTACAAAAAAGTTAACTAATTCATTGAACTTAGCTAACTCCATTAAAGGCCTCTAAGATTAATACTCTACTACCTTATGGCTACCTAATTAAAACAAACAAGTAGCAATTATTCAATACTAGCAAAATAAAATGTCCTCATACCAAGGAAAATAAAATGCAAATCATGTCATAAACCTCAATGATTTAGGCATTTAATGACTATAGTACCATCCAGAGTCTTGTAATTTTATGGCATTACCCGGTTTCTCTTACGAGAAGAATCAAGGTTCAAATCACTATTCTCCTCTCCTACTTGTTATAACAATTTTAAAAACAAAAAACAAAAAAAAGACTATGGTATTAGAATGACACTCACAAAACACCAATGGGTGAATTTAAAGATTCAAAATGGTGCATGAGGGTGACAAAAAGTAGTAGAGGTGTAGAGAAAATAATATTACTCACTCGTTGCAGATTTTTTATCGGACTTGAATCCTCTTTAACTCCTTTGACACGAGGAATAAACTTCTTGGCAAAAGAAAGACCATTCTTGGTTCGAAGCACTGTTTTTTTACCAGGATTTGGGAAGAAGTGGTCGGGATCAAGTTTCTCTTTCACATCAGCATCAGCCAAGAAAAGGTCGGCCAGTGTTATTCTTTCTCCCTTCTTTTTCTTTTCCTCTCCCTCCCTGTTGTCCAATTCATCATATTCTGGAGGAGTTAGAGGAACACCATCAACAGTCATAATCACATCAGATTTACAAACATTAATGTCATGGTCAGGGTTTGATTCCAAATCCTCAAAATTGTGTTCAAATGTTGTGAACATCAATGGATTCAGCTCTTCATGTTGGGCATTTTCGTCGCTGTCATCACCATCCCCGTCCTCATCATTGGAATATTGTCCAACTTCAGCCTCCTCAATATCATCATCCTCTTCCTCACTTTCCAAAACCAAATATTCCTTTTGTTGGTTAAAGGGTTTTAGAGGATCAAACCCAAACGTTCCAATGGTTAGAATGCCATCCCTCCAACCATCAAGCACTTCAGCAAGGGCCACTTGTTTCAGTAACGCTTGCTTGTCACTGTTATTAGTAGTTGATTCAGTTGTTTTCACGTTTCGAGCAAGCCCATCTGTGCAAAAAAACAAAATGTAAATAGAAGATACATATATATAGATCATACAAGCTTTATTTGTGTCAATTTTAGCAACAAACGTAGCATAAAAGCCAATAGTGTACTTGACAAGAATGGCTGAACAAGAATATTACAAATTAATGCATGGAATATCTGGTTTTTTAAGTAGAAATTCATAAAAACCAAAGTGACAAAAATCAAACCCTTGAGGACAGTGTGATGAAACCTCTTGTGTACCCAGTTGAAGATCTGCCACAGGAAAGAAAATTAAAAAAATAAATAAATAAGTGTGCTCGTAAGAACATGTGAAATACATATAGACATATAGTCTAGAAAAACAATGTGCATGCTTCTTATTACCTTCATTTTTTTTTTCTTCTTCTCTCTGCAAGTTGGTGAGTGAGTAGTCTGCAGGTACAAAGGAAATGTCAAAGTGATTGAAGGAAGGGAGTATTGGGAATGCCTAAAAGAAAGGGGCCAACTGTATGGGGATAATCAGGGGAAGACACGTGTCCAGGGAGTGTGGGGCCTTGGATTTAGCCATGTTTGTGGTGCATGGCCTGTTTGACGAGCCACCATGTTGGGTCTCTCTGGCTTGATCGATGTGCCGAAATTCTCGATATGATGTGCTTACTGCTTACTGCTTTTCTTCTATGTTGCATGCTCTATTTATTACCACACCAGCTAATGACATTCCAATTTTGCATTAAAAATTTTAGAAAATTGTTAGTTTATATTGTACTAGCAATGTTGTAAACTTATATTGTAAACACATTAATTGAATGTGGCAAATGTTATACACATTTGCAATAAGTTTACATGGCTAATACAATGAAAATCTTTGAAATTCTCCAAAAACATTTATGTTAAATTACACTTTCTAAGTTTTTTTTTTTTTTTTTTTTTTAAATAAAGGAAGTGGTGTCCTAGTATTTGGCAAGCTATTCCACTTCGTACAAATAAAACACGCTAAAAACCCCAATGATTAATAGGGTCCGTTTGGATACCGCTTATTTTGCTAAAAACTGAAACAATTAAAAAAAAAAAAGTTACTATTCACGTGTTTAGCACTATTTATAAGCCTAAAATTACTGTTCATAGACAATGAACAGTGCCAGATACATGTCTAGGGAAACAAAAAAAAAAAAACACAGAAAACGCAATGCATTAAACACAATACCCAAACGCCACCATAGTGTGGTAGATGAAATGAAATTTAGGATCTTTAGGTTTATATACGACACATCCTTTAAGTCCATTGAACCCAACACCTGTGTTTCTGAAATGACTAACCCTCTAAGTTGATCTGTTTTCATTTTTATTTTTATAGGTATAATTTTTTCAATCAAGTCCTTCAACTTCCATCCTATTTTCAATATAGCATTTTTGTCTAACTCCATCCAAATCTCGTCTGGAGGAATATTCGAATCCTGGTTCTCACATCAGTTTATCTTTTGGTTGGATTATAATTATTTTGATCCATTCGAATATTGATTATTGAATTGATGTTCATATCAAAGAACCTGATTAACCATGGTGAATAAGACCAAATGATTCTTGTTATTGGGCAACGAATAAATATGTTAGAGATATATTAAGAACAATAGTATTGGCTGAAGACTAATCATGCTTTGCGTGCAAGCCAAACTTCATAATTTTACTTTAAGTCTATTAACCATAGTTAATATGTGGTTAGTTTAATGTTTAGATTCCTATAAATTCTCATATTGGGTTCATTTTGTAATATAGGATTTTTTTTTTTTTTTTTTGAGAGAGTTTCAACCTATGGCGTCTGCACCTAATGATAGCTCTTTATCATCAAACCAAGAGACCAATCAGTTTTTGGTTTAATGTTTAGATTCCTATAAATTCTCATATTGGGTTCATTTTGTAATATAGGATTTTTTTTTTTTTTTTTTTGAGAGAGTTTCAATCTATGGTGTTTGCACCTAATGATAGTTCTTTAACATCAAACCAAGAGACCAATCAGTTTTTGGTATAAGCGGGGATTTAACCCCAGATCTCTTATATAACCATAAAAAACTTTACTAGTTGAGCTAACTGAAACCCACTTGTAATATAGGATTTGAACGTGAATTGTAAGACTAAACCACATAATTTTTCTATGTTCTTCTTTTTATGCTTCCATTTTTGGTTCCACATCTATTTTCTTCACCTCCAATTTATTTATTTTTTCAGACAAATGAGGATATTCAAACCTCTTTAAGTATCTAACTATTCTTTCAAGTGCAGGCAAACAGTTTCCTTGTCTCACACACACACTAGGTTATTACATGTAAAAATCCCTTAGAGGTCCCTAAAATATTGGCAAGAGGTTTCAAACCCATAATTTCATGAATATAATAAGGCCTTAGGAACTATTAAGCCAATCCCTTGGAGTTATCACCTCCAATTTATTAAACATGGAATCATAGTATGATTAACATAATAGAAACTCTAGAGTCTTCTCCTCAACTCCAATTAGGATGCATTTTGTTTTAGAAATTAATTCTTATACTAATAATGCCCAACTATATTCTTCAAAATTAAATATTAAAAAAAAAAATTAGTCTTTCCTTTTTCTTTTTTTTTTTTTTTTTTTTTTTTTTTTTTTTTTTTTTTTTTAGAGATTGTTATAGTATGCTGCTAACCCCTTAAACCCTTCTTTCCTAGACCTCTAAGCACTTTATGCATTAGAAAGTGTCAATTAAGCTACAGGGCTCTTGGCTACTTTTCTTTAGCTTCCATAAATTTTTCCATATTTTTCCCTCCAATGGACTACTTTCATTGTGTATAGAATTATGAGTTATCTAATAAGCTGACTTTGTTGAAATATTCTCCAGCGAAAAACAGTCCTATGAATGAACACGCATGAAACATTTGATCATCGTGAGTTGTTGTTGTTGTTGTTTTTTTTTTTATCCATTTGATTTTCGTGAGTTTCATGTGTAACATTCCAATATAAACTTAAAATTTTATCTAATGAGATGATAATGGTAGGCAATATACAAATTACAACCTTAAAGTTTTCAATTGTAATTTTTGTTCTGTTTATTTGATTTTTGTCATTTTGGTCTCGTAACTTCACATTTGCTGTCACCTTTAGCCCTTTTTTCCATTATGTTAAAAAAAGTTGGCATTAAGAACTATCATGACTTATCCACACACACACACACACAAAAAAAAAAAAAAGAAGAGGGGGGAAAGGACTAATGGTGACATTAAATATGAATTTACAATACCAAAATGACACAAATGAAACTTACAAAACCAAAATGAAAATTTAAAAAAAAAAATTAGTATTAAAAAGTTAATTTTTAATAGATAGCAAAAGTTATATGGACGGAATGACCAACGGTGACAACAAATACAAACTTACAAGACCAAAATTATAAAATATATATATATATATATATATATATAAACATACTGGTCCAAAATAACAATTACCAAACTGATAAAAAAAAAAAAAAAAAAGTAATTCACATTGTTGCGTAACTTTTAATATTTCTTGGTGCGAGACTACGAGCAGTCAAGGTCCAACTTAAAGTTTTTGACTTAAAGAAGACCCGTGATTAAATAGATAAAATGAGTGAAAGGAACTATGGCTAACATGATGGGGCTCACCATTATATGAGACTTACCTATTGCCATAAGACAACTCAATGTTTTTCTTCTTCATTTTTAATATTTTAAAGAAGAAGATTTTTTTAAAGAAGAATTTACAAACTTTAATTCTATTCAACTCAATTAATTAACAAGTACATTATAAAAACATTCAACAATTAAGGTCAGTTCCAGATAAATTCTAAGAAAAATTCATTCAACAATTAGCAGGGACAAGAGTATGAGCATGAAATTGAAATTCTAGTTCTGCATTGGAAAAATAACTTCCCCAATTTTCTAGTACAGGTTCCTTTTCTCATTGTTTGTTGCCCAGACAGGTCTCACCGGTAAGCATATCATTGACTGATGTTAGGGACTTATTTTTCACAATATTTTTTTTTATAACTTGTTAAGGTAAAAAGTTTTGATCCAAGTTTTTTTTTTTACAAAAGTGATTGGAACAAATTTACAGCATATCAGTTCATCATTGATGCTATTTTTTGTAATCCACTAGTCATTAGTCACACTCACAACACAACATGTCACATTAATAATTATGAAAAAAGTTAATAAGAATAACTGAATAAGTGACCCTTAACTTGTTGCATCACCTCAGGTGTTAAGTTGCAAAGTTAACACTTTTCGCTTATAACGGCATGAAAGTTCCTTTGCCTTTTTCTTGGACCCAAAAGTATCACTTTTCTCTCAAGATTCCATCCATTGATTGGGCTGGACCTGGACTTGACCGATTGCACCTTACTGCCAACCTGTATTGCTTTATTAATAAGGACTTCATTTCAACCACTAATTTTATCTTTTTTTTATTTATTTATTTATTTTATAATTCAATAACACTGGAGGGGAAAATTTGAATCTTAAATTGGAAATGCTAAAAAAATTTAATTAAGTTACAAGGCTTTAACAGCTATTTTAACGAATTGTGACAAAATGTGTGATCATGAAAGAACTTTTGATAAAAGCCTCTAACCTAAAAAATTGAGGACTTTTGAGCATAACTTCATGTCACGCTTCCTTTCCCCGTACATGAAGCATCACTTTCATGTTAGGACCATCTCTGTACAAATGAAGCACCATATCGTGAGCTAATTGGTTGTGTACAAATGGATCGCTATCATGTTTTTCTTGTTGTGGCAAATTAAAAAACTACAGGCTAGCTTTAGCTAGCTAGCACCCATATGGGCAGCTAAGACATTTACATATAGAACGTACCATGAAAATCAAAGCTTAGCTGGAGCAGGTTTTAATAGAGCTTAGCCAAAGGGAAACATAGCCATAGAAGAAATCGAAGTCATATCGATGGTACTGTTTTTTGACCCTTAGTAACTTGTCTGGTAGCAACAAAGGCTAAAAAGCCTAAAACGAATAAGGATGGTAAGCATGGACTGTAGGCTCTCTGGCTCTTGTTGCTGCCTAAAAGCTACTAAAATGCTTCGGATTCTTCTTAAAGCTAACTAATCTAATCTTTCAAATGTGGTGTGGGACATCGTTGGTCCTTCCTGATAATTACAAGCATACATTTTTGGGTCACAAAAGAAGCAAAATTTAGGCAAGAAAAATGACTTGATTCTTCTTATGCTGAAATCTGGTGAATGACAAAGCACTTTAATGCATAAAAGATTTGTACAGTCCATGTTGTATCCCACTTTATGTAACCATTTCGTGTGCACTCCTATCATTCCAACTGCCACTCACATCTTCTTCGATGTCATACTCAAGGCAGTTTATTAGCACTTTTTTTTTTTTTTTTTTGTTTGATAACGGAAATTATTAGAGGGGTTGAGAAACATAAATAATTCGGGATATATAATAGAATAGTGGAAGCATTCATCAAAAGTCTTATAGTTCAATTAGTTTTTTTGGCGTTTCCTACACGAAGCCCTTATAACTAAACCAGGCTGTTATTAAGAGCCGAATCAGAATTTTAATCTCTAAGGGTCAAAGTATGGGATATAAATTAACATAAATTTATGATATGGGGGTAAATTTTATGTTGTGTTTGGTTTGGTTTGACGGAAAATGTTTTTCGACCATAAGATATTTTCAGGTGAAAATATTTTTCTAAAAAGAAATTATTTTCAAACATTTGGTTGCATTTCTGAAAATACTCTGGAAAATATTTTCTAGTATTTGATTGCAATCTTGAAAATGTTATGGAAATTTTTTTTTTTTTTACTACTTTCTCACATTTTCTCATTTTCCAAGCGTGTATATAATAAAAAAGATGAAATTTTAGATAAAAACATTGTGATGAGGGACTAGCAGCCACTAAGAGCGATGGTTAGCCACCAAAGACTAGGGACTTTAGTGGGGGGTGGTGGTTGGATGGCAAACAATGGGGGGTGGGGAGTGGATAAGTCTTGGATGAGGGGGAAAATTATTTATGGACAATGAAAGCGTAAACTAATTTTCACCATAACTACCTTTATTTTATGGTCAACCGGAAAATATTTTCGGTTGACCAACATTTTCTGTTGCCCCAAACATCCGTAAATACACAAAAAAAAAAAAAAAAAAATCTAAAAAATCAATTTTCGTTGAACCAAACACAGTTATGCATATAATTTTGGGAGGTCATCACCACCAGAATTTTTAAAAATTAGCCTCATTTATAAAGACCAAATTTTACAATCTCATTTTTCTTTTTCTTATTCTTTTTCTTTTTCTTTTTTTTTTCCAATGGATGATAGTTTAGCCCACCAAAGTGGTAACGACTGATTAACAAAGCTTCCCCTTTTACAACAAAAACGCACTTTCATTTGTTCAAAGTTGTTGGTGAGAATACAAATAAATAATATAGAAATTACAATAATTTGTAAATTATTACAAACAAAATTGGGGTGAGACATGAAAATCGGTTCTCTTTAAGGGACTTCAAGCTCTGTACGATTTGCAATGCCCATGAATAGATGCAATGGACATACTGTTTAACTTCAATGATTGAGGCCCTTTAACAAACAAACAGTTTTTCTACAATTACTATAATTGCCACAACGTTTTCCACAATTTAATGAAGTGATTGACTATGAATTGTGGATATACATCTTTACATGGACTCATCACTTTTTTTTTTCCACCACTCATAGCCAATCACTTCAAGTAGTGGCAAAAGCTATGTCCCTAAGCTTTTTCATTAACAAAAGCCTAGTGAAAATCATTAGGAAAACTAATGATTATTGAAAGGCTAAAACTATTTCTTTGGAAGTTAGCTTGAAAACTAATTTTGAGGAATTTTATCTAATCCATTACGTGATGAATTATAAGACAATCTATATGTAATATTTAAATAAGTAGCACGATTCATTAAAAATGTCATGTAACTGAAAGTATTTATGCTTTCTATTAGATTGCTTGTAGGCTTGGAATTTCTTTCACACAGAACAGATTGTCAAGAATTTAATCCCTCTCTCTGAAAAAATTAATAACTATTTTTTTATTAACAAAGTAAAAATGAAAAGAGATAAAGATTTGGTCCCCCTAAATTAAATAAACTTTGATGCAGCTACTCAGGGCAAAAGATCAAGTCCTAGCAACAGTGTGTAGGAATCATAATTAAGACAGAAATTCTCCATGTTTGGAGTCTTTGGACTGAATTGGTATCAAACAATGATCCTCTCATGGCCGAGTCAAAAGCAACAAGTTTGGTTGTGTTCAAAGTATGAGATGCTGGTTTAGTAAGCATCATTCTCCCAGGAAATGCAATAAATGTAATTCAATCCCCACATTGCATAATTCATTTGTCCATTGAATTCCTGATCATTGCTGCCAAGAATGCTTTGTCTTTTTTCTCTTGTTGGGAATGCAGTTCATGCATTTAGAGAAGGTAATGTATTGTACATGTGTTGGCAAAATGCCCTCTTTTGTAATTTGGAAGGAACTATCTCTGTCACATCTCTTCTCTGTAGAGTCGTAGACTGTAGTCAGTAATTGAATACTTCCCTTTTATCTAATGAAATGTTATTCACCAACAAAATATGCTAATCACCTCACTTCGTTGTCCTATTTCAAATTCAAATGAAACAGGCATACCGAAGTCGGTGTTATTGCTTGATATTGATTGAGACAACAACAAGCTCATTAATAATTTGAGCTTGAACTCCATGCAAGTTTTTTCCCCCCTTAAAAATAGGTTAAAATACAAGTTGCATCATTTAGTTTTGCCTAAAATTTATTTCATTATTTTTGTTCAATTCAATACTCTAACGTTCAATTTTTGTTCAATTTTGTTAACTTCAATTTTGTTCAATATAAAACATTAAAACTACATTGTTTTGGGGGGTCCTTAATAGCTAAATTTTGACAAAGATTAATGGAGAGGGCTAAATTGAACAAAGTTGAAAGTTGAATAAATGAAAGTGAAGTTAGAGATCATAATTGAATTTTAAGCAAAGTTAGAAGGCGCAATTTGTAATTTAGCCAAAAAAAAAAACTATATATTTGACTACTAATTTACAAGATTTTAAACTACAGGGTTTATTTTGAAATTAGGTATAAATTATAGGGTTTAAAATAAAGTTTTCCCTTGGAAGTTTTATGCTTGAGGACTCCTTTGTTATTGCCATAATAAAATATAGGTGTGTAAATAAAGGGATAAAAGAACTCTTCATGAGGCATAATTCAAGATCCTACAGCTACTAAGTACTAACCACATGAGCCAAGAAAATTAACTCACTGCTCTTTTTGGTTCCCATGCTTTCTCCCTTCTCCACAAACGTTATTATGTAGCACTAGAATTATAGGAGAAAAATAGAGCTATAGCATAGGGAAATATATATCAAATATGGCAACCCGATATTCTTTTCAATAATGCAACAATAAAGTTTATTTCACTTGTTTGAATTCATTTATCTAGTCAAAAAGATTGTGACCCATCCACTTGATCATTATTAGGGTATTATCTGGCAGAGCCCTATCCTCTCTTTTTCCTTCAGAATCGTTTTCTTTACCAATAACAGGTTAACAGGTCACGGCATAGCTATGAGAATTGCAAATATCCACCACCCAGAAAATCTAGAGAGCTAGCTATGCTAGCTCTATCCAATAGATGTATCGTCTTTGTCATCCAATGCACATGTGAAAAGCTTCAGACAACACACAGACCCACTTAATGTTTGATAGTATTAACTTGAAGACCAAACAAAGTGCATTAAGGGAGTATTCCATTAGCTCATTTCTGCCTCGAGAATTTAGTGGGGATCCATGCATCTACCAAATAGGTTACATGGACAAAGTTGGGTGTTTGTTTATGGACACTGCCTTGCAGGTCCTTACAAATGAAAGAAATGAAAGAAGCAACAAGACAACATATTATGTATGAAACTAGTTATTTAAGAACTTTAATTATTCTGTGATAATTAGGATTTGGGAGGGCCAAGATTTTTTCTTTAAGTAATTTCCCAATAACTAATTTTAACGTGGAGATTCAACTGTAGATATTGCTCTCCTTATCTAAGAGACTTATAGGAGTTAGGAGTCTCCACTTAATTTAAGTAGAAAGGAAAAATTAAGAAAAATCTCAAATCAACTATTTTATTGAACAAATGAAGGGTTCAATTGGAAATTATATCCTTGGAGTTAGAGGTAACTTTAATTTTTCCCTATAAAATTGCAATCCTATATAACGTATTGTTTAAAAGAAGATAGTCAAATTATCACACCATGTCAACTAAATAACATAAATAAACTTTTAAAAATTAAAATAAATTACTCTAAAATACCCCCCTCCAGATGCGTGGCACCGTACAACCCAATGGGTTTGCTTGCAATGCAATATAGAGAAGATGGGTGAATCGTCAACCAAACTGTGTTTTACGGGCAAGAGCTAAACTGATTTCTAATTGGAGAGCTTAGAGATCTTTAGATCTCGTCACCGAAAATCTGAACTTTAAATCTATTAATATTTCTCATTCACCAAAATGATCTAATAGGCCAGAAAGACATAAGTGTTCAAATTTAGATCAACTAGAAGTCTTCCTCATTATCAAGCATGGGTATTTATTAGGAATGACAAGACCATAGGTGACGAGCTTGGGCATGGGTTAGGTCCGACGAGATTGTCATTGATTTTGAGATTCTTGCTTGTAGATATGTGGGGATTCTATAAAGTTTTTTTTTTTTTTTTTTTTTTTTTGAATCTTCTGTAAGGTACATTGATTTCTAGGCTTGATGTTTTGAATATGGGGTTGTAATGCAAATTGGTTGATTGAACATAAAATAATTATTATATGTTTCCCCTTTTCTAGTTGAATTAGACTTTTATTTCCCTTTTCTAGTTAAATTAGAATTTTGGATTATGTTCTTTCCTTTTTCCTAGTTGAATAAGAATTTTATGTTTTTTCTTTTTTCTTTTCCTAATTAAGTTGTTTCATTTTTTTAGGAGAAGTGGAACTTTGTTATTTGTTTTTCTTAAAGGAGAAAGAAAATCTCATCCTCTAAATATAATTCAGAGGGACCACGTGATTATGAAGCTGTTATTAATATAATTTTCTTTTGAGAGGTTTTCTCTATTCTTTTGTCTTCTAGCATAGAGTTCTTCTTGAATTTGGGTATTGTGAAAGAGTTTTAGTTATTGTATGTTACTAATTCTGCTTCTACACGTCTGTACTGCATCAATTTGTATTAGAGCCATACAACACCACATCAATTGTTATTAAACTAAGGTTAAATGTTCCTACCATGGCACAAAGAAGAGCACGTGGGAGAAGGCATGTTGGCGTAGTTGACGTGTATAAATACAATGAGGTTGCAAAGGTGATCTTTCAACATATGGATAAGTGGTTTGATGTCCCATTAGAGTAGCTCACTACCTTAGCCATTGGAAATTGACCTCATAACTACCATCCAAATCCATGTTATGTGGAGGAGGAGGAGGAGGATTGCAATATTGAAGAGATGGATGAACACATTGAAAGAGTTGGTGTCATATGTTAGGATCTCTACCAATTTATGAAGACTATCTTGTGGAACATAGTTAATGAGATAAAATTGTGCTTGATGAAGATAAAGTCTTATGCATAAAAGGTGAGATCAAAATTCACATCATTGATAAAACTTCCTCCAATCAAGCACAAGAGGTTGTTGGTGCCATAAAAGGCAATCATTCAGCAATATATATATATATATATATATATATATATATATTTTGTCAATAGAAAGATTCTTCATTGATGAACAAAGTTTCAATTTCCTAGAGCTTGAAAACATTCAAAAATAAGATTTCATTGGGGTTGATAGGTTTCTGTAAAATTTTCATGGAGATAATGGTAATCTTACTGAGATGTATAAATCAAGGTTTTAAAATTGTGATGTACTCTTTTCTGGTTAGGTTAACCCAAATTAACTTGATTTCTAAAATTATCAAGACAATTATTCATCCTTGAAAGATAAATACTTATTTTAATAATTCAAAGAATTGCACATTAACTCTAAGCATAATCTTATGTTTGCATGTTTATAATTATTTTAGATCTTAACAAATGGGAATTAAACCCTTAGTTGACTAATTAATCTTTTGAGGACCAATAAAAACTAACTGAATTTCATCCCATGCATTCATGCATATTATAAGACCATCCTTAGACCAATAAAATATGTCTTTAGGTAAGCTGAAGTCCATTATTCCCACAAACCCCATTTTGATAGGACTTTTAATCCTAGGTAAACTAGAGAATTTTAAAGATTCCCTACGCACTAATAAGGATTTGACGGTAGTAAAAAGCCGTGTCGACATATGCCCCTCATTTGTGGACCATACATCAGTAAGTGAACACCAATAGCTAAGAAAAGATAGCCCCATTTACCGCCGAGGTGAATTCATCATCACTTGAGAGGTTGCTTTCTCTCTTTTCTCTACTCCGTTAATTACTAGCTAACCTGACAAAATGAATAAAGAACATGTATAGTGACTTCAAATTGAAATGATTTCATAAATTAGGGACTTTAATTGACAATATTATAAACATAGGGCCAAATACGAAAGATGATATAAATTTTAAGCTTATCAACAATGTAAAATTATCAATACATATAATACGTAATGAGGCAATATATTTGTGTGCCAAAAAATATTTGGGCTTAACATTATAGTGCTCTTCAGATTGGCTAACTCCTTTTTGTTTTGGACCTTGAAGAGTAATGCCATTCATGCATTATTGTATAGACTTGAGTGGTGATGCTATGCCAAATAAATTTTCTGAAACTATATATTGGTCTGATAAGATACTTGAAGTGACTAAATTGCCTGGCTGGGTCTCATGAGCCATGCTGATTGCCGCTAATCACGTACTGATAAGTTTTTGTTTGGCCCTATAACAAAGTCATACTATTTTTCTTCAGTAGTAAAAACAAAGCAAATATTTTTGGTACACTTGTGGAAGTAATCATTCTTGTAGGCTCACTTTTCCAACAATCCTCAGTATTATAAGAGTAGGATGTCTTAGAATTTTTAGGTTATCATTGAGTTCTTAAACTCATATTCATCCATTTTCAAATAAGTAGATGAATCTAACACAGCATCATCAACATTTAATTATATGTGTATGTACACATGCAATTAAACGCCAAGCTCAACACATAAAGCAAGGAAAAGGAAACTACTCTGCATGCAATTTGAATAACATGGCCATTGGCATCATGGAATTGAAGGACAAATTCCATTCTGGTTATAAAAGTACAACTAATGCTCAATAAATAATTATAAGCATACATATATAGGCACATACATAGCAAACTTCCGCTTTTTATTACCAAACACTGGCAATGGACAATCTTCAGCTATACTCCACTGGAAGGGCAACCTAACAATGAAGAATCAGAGTCCATGCTCTTTTTCTCAACAGTACTCAAATATCACTCCACCTTTATTCTCTTACGTACTATACCCTAAAACTTGAAATTCAAATTAAATATGTAAAAACCTTCTTGTAAGTATCATCGTCTCCCTCTAATCCCGATCGCCATTAACGCGTTCCTTGGCCTGGAATCCACCAGAGGCTTTCCTGGAGAGAGAAAGGTGCACCCCAGGGTCATGGTGGTTGTATGAGGAATTGTACACAACGGAGTTGTTAATACCCTGCACATTGCTGTTCATGAATGCACTCATGGGTACAGAGTTAGTCCCTTTGTTTCCTTTGTGACTCTTATCTTTCTTTGGATTTCCCTCCTTATCGCTACTGCTATAGCTTTCCGAGTCACTGCCTTGGATTCCCATTGTAGTAATGCCCTTCTTAACTTGCAAAGATTTAGATTTGTCAGAACCATCAAGTTTCTTTGGGGATCGAATTAGTTCCATGAAAGCACCTTTGTTTTCGCCAGCAATTGTTATGACCCTCGTACCCGCCTCCTCTGAATCCGAAAACTTTTTGTAGCTACCTTTCTCCTTGATTTCAACTTCTTTGTGCCCTTCTTGCTTTCCACTATGGACATAGCTGGGCTTGTAATGCTCGCTATGTTCCCACTGCGAGTCAGCATTGCCACCAAGCCACGGCTTAGGCTTTTCAATAGTCTTTTGGACCAGCACAGTTTTCTGCTCTGCCTCCAGTGGGATCTTCTGCTCTGTCTCAGTTTCGGCCTTCAATCGTGTAGGTGGAAGGTTTAGAGGAGAAGGTGGTGGAGCAGTGGGCTTGGGTTTTGGTGACTGAGGTGGGGTTTGAGCAGCAGGCTTAATGGTTTTTGGAGATGGGGCGGTGGTGATAGTGGTGGTTGCTTTGACATTGGGAAAACTCTGTGTTGGTGCTTCTTTAGCAATTGGAGAAGTACGAACCGAAGAGGAGGATGGCACTGCTTTAGTGACTGGAGACGGTGGAACTGAGCTAGTAGAGAAAATAGGACGTGCTGTTATTACTGGTGCCGGTGCTGGGGCTGGAGTAGCAAAGGATCGTGTAACAGCAGCGGCTGGGGGTGGAGCAACGGCGGGTGGTGGTGGAGTGGGTTCTTGAGGTTGAGTTGGCTGAGAGGGGGCTAATGGCCTAAATGTAGGCCGAATTACTAGAGGTGGACGTGGCTCCGGAGCAGGGGCAGGGGCAGGGGCAGGAGCTGGGGCTGGGGCTGGGGCTGGGGTCGGGGTTGGGGCCGCAGGGCGGGCAATGGAAGCTAAACGGAACCATGGACGAGCTGGGGTTGGTTGGTTTGCCATATTGGAGAGGAATTATGCAAAGCGGGTCAGAGAGCTTGAACTATAATTAAACAAAAAACTTATGAATGAGCACAAATATAGATGGCTGGAATGTGTTGTTATTTATAGTTTTACAAGCAATGAGAATTCTACTTTGGAAGAAATTTGAAAAAGGGGGATGGGGGAGCATAAGAAACACGCCGCAATAAAGAGAGAGGGGAGAATAGGAAAGGCATCGGATTCAGCTAGCACCCACAGCCGACAAAAGTTCACAAAGCAAGATTGGTATCCATTGGAGTCCTTTAATTAGAAGAGTCTATACTTCTTTTGCAGCCCTCTAGGGGCGACTTCGCATACGGTGGGAATTCATTCAGCTTGTAATGGTTATAATTCATGCAATTTAGTAATACCTGCTTGAAGAAACCTATAGAAACCACCATTTTAAAGTTACATACTTTTAAAAACTATAGACTCATTCCAATAACCCGTACTAGAGAGAGATGCCATTTTCATAGAATTTTACATGAGTAATTCTTAAAAAGATGTCCAGCAGAATAATAGTAATATTCTTCTAAACGTAAATCTTTCTTTGGAAAATTTAAAAATGGAACCTTAATGAAACTATTAGTCTGCAATCTGCATAGCAAATTAGAAATATACATTCACGTACTTTTTGTGTGAATTTGTCTCGTTCACATTTTGTGCGATGTATCTTAATCTTATTGTGCTGATAAAACGCAGCCGCCGCGGTCCACCTCGTAGTGAGCTGGGTGGCATAACTTAAAAACTATGCTCGTAGCGGCTCGTATCATACTTAACGATCACAAAGAAGCACTTCTAAAAGATTCAATATGCTCAACATTCAACAACGCAAAATAATCACTATATTAAGATTCTTGCAAAGCAATAAAAGATTTAAGAATCTATCAATTTAGTACCGTGTCTCTCTTGCTATATATGTCTTCTCTCTGACTTTGCTTGCTGAGGTAGTAAGATTGTGATGCTGTCCACCACTTTTTCTTTTCTTTTTTTCCCTTCTCTTGCCTTTGAGTTGAGAATTGAGATGCTTCAAGAATGGCTTTCCTTCAATGTACCTTGTAAGGGTGCCCTTGTAATTCAAAAGCCAAAAAATGAGGGCAGCTAAGGGATGATTGAGGTGACAATATGTCAATGATGAGAAAATGAAATATACCCCCAGGTATCTCATGGTTGCAAAAGAGAAGTAAAGAACCTGAAGTGGACCAGGTTTGTCACCTTCAATCTTTTTTCATTTTTTTTATTTATTTTATAAAAGGTTGTGTATTTTATTTTTTGTAGCCCCTCCATATTGAGTGTATATGTATGGTTCATAATTTTAATCTTATTAAATTATCAATGACTACAAGATTTGCAAGCAATATTCGCACAATCTTTTGTTATAATTTATAATATGTATAAAATTATAGAATTTTGACTTCTTTTATTAATGTTCTTACGTGAATTTTTTAAAACTCACAATTTCTCCATCTTATTCTTTTAGTACTTATTAATTAAAAGTCATGCTAACGAGTGCCCTTAGGGCACACTTTAATAATCAATTTTAGGAAAGTTTTGATACCACTTTTATGGGAAATGAAAAAAGCTATCAAAATATTAATTTTTTTTTTTTCATTTCCCATAAAAACTTTCTTTAAATGGATTATTAATCAATACCCTAAGAGCACTCGTTAGCATTTCCCATTAATTAATAGGTTTCAAAATTTATGAAATCATTAGAGTTGCCGACAAAATTGCATGAAAGTTAGTGACCTAAAGGGAATTTTCGTAAGGATCAAAACAACGTTACCTTACCGACCCTAACCTATGCGGCTTTTTAAGAAAATTCATTCATTTATGCCTTTAAGTATTCATTTTTGCTATTTATAGTCATTTTTCTTTTTATTATAACTTTTAATTTAAAAGTCTTAATAAAGTCCATCTATTTTGAGACATCTCCTATCGTTCATAGGATATGATGAATTAATAATTTTCTCAACTCTTCCTTTTTTTTTTTAATGATTTTTCCTATTTTCTAGCCTAATTTTGTAGTTAACACAAATTAGGGTGTAGCAACCTTAGGAGAACTTTAGGCCTTTAGGGTTTCTTAAGGGTCTCCTAATACCCTAGGATTATTTTCCTATTTAAGCATATTGTAGCCTCCAAGGCAATTCAAATTTTCATAAATAAAATTTCAGAGAATTTGTCTTCTTTCTTTCTTGGTGGTTTTGAAATTTTCCTTTTAGATTCAAGAAACCCCTTGTGGGTTCAAGAATTATTATCTTACCCAAGATGTACTCTATTTCTTGTGGCTTTCCACTTGCATCAATTTAATTTATAAAGGGGCTATGATTATGCATTTTATTTTCTTAGATCTTGTAGAGTATGTAGATTAAAACTCTTGATTTATCAATGAATATATTACCTTTTTTTTTTTTTTTTTTTTTTGAGAAAGCAATGAATATAATACCTAAACATAATAGTCACACTATCTTTTGTTGCAATATATAATGTATATACACACATGTATTTTTTTAACAAATAAAGTTTAGTTACAAAATTAGTTGTAATCTTAGGCTACAACCTTATTCAATATCTTTTTATTAAAGGTGAATTTTAACAAATCCACCAATGGATGACATTTTCTTCTTATATTCTTTATGTTTGCAAAATTTCTAGAAAATTAAATATCAATAACTATGTCGTTAATAAATTGTTCAAATTACAAATTTTTGTAATTTAAAATTATGTAGAAAATATAATTTTATAGATCATTGTGGGGCCAGGGAACTTATGGTCCGACCCACACTCTATTAGGGCTCAGGGCCCGTACCGAGGAGGGTTTGTGCCGAGGACGAATGGGGAAAGGCCGAAGTGTCGAGGGGAATAGCCGAGGACGACCCTGTCCTCGGCACTCCAGGACTTCAAGGGGAAGAGCAACGTCTCGATGAAGGATGCCCCCAAAAAGCCCCTGAAGGAGATGCGAGTAGAATGGGATCCACGTGGGGGTACGGTGCAAAACTGGTTCAGGGTAAATACGTCCCCTCCGCATTAAATGCACCCGCCAGCGTCCTGACCATGTTAATGAGAAAAGACGTCTGGACAGGACGACTTCGATCATCACAACTAACAGAAAGCAAGGAGGGACAGCTGATGGGACGGGTACAGAAGTAGGCACCTGCCTGACCAACAAGTGGAGGGTTAAGATCAACCAAGAAAGGCTATATAATGTGAAGGTTAATGCACCAAGAGAGAGGCTGGGAAAAATGGCCAAAAACCAGAGCCTCCCAGCCCACCTCTTGGAGAAAAACTCCGAGAGCGAACACGATTTAACTATGTATGAACACCACGAAAAAACCACCATCTGGTGACCAAGGCCTAGCCTTTCAAACCCACGCTCTACAAATGATATTGTTTGGGCCCTCTTTACGTACGAGCCCGATATTATCTTGGGGTCGTTGCGAATCGAGTCATTACAATCATATAGTAAATAATATCCGATTGACACAAAATTTGACATGAATATTAACAGCATAAAGAACATGCAATTCAACAATTAGATTTTCAAAATATGTAGTAATATTTATTTTATTAAATAAGATTATAGATTTAGGCTACAATCAATTTTGTAACTAAATTTTGTCATTTTTTAACTTTGTTCAAACCTAAGAAACCTTCTCTTTATTAGAATCATGTCGTATCATTTTTTAAAAAAAATAATAATTGAATGGATGGTTTGGTTTCCTTGGATCATCATATTGTGTGTATTTAAAGTGGTTATTATTGGGTATTTTTGGGTCTAAACAAACCTATAATTTCTCTTTTTCAGATTATATACAAGAGTCAAATAAGAAGAGAGAGAGATTCTAGAGAGGATTATATCATTTGATTGAGATTTATGAGTCAATTGAGGGAGATCAAATTGAAATCAAATCCAACGGTGAGTCTATAACTCACAAATCCCTATTAAATTTCTGGGGTTAAAATTTGTAATTTTGTCATTATTTTGGTCTTGAAGAATTTTAGGTTTTGGTATTTAAAGAGAATGTATTTAAAAAGAAAATTATTCAAAATATCAATTCCTATGAAGTAGAAGATTTCAATTTGATACTAAGAACTTAATGATAAAATTAGCAAAAGGGTGACATAGCATTAGCACGTCTTGCATGTTAAAAGAAGATTTTTATTTTTAAATTTGTAAGGGTAAATTACAAAATTGGTCCTTATCCTTTACATCATATCTCAATTTGGTCTTTAACCTTTCAATTGTGTCAATTTAGTCCTTAACATTTTAAATGTTGTGTCAATTTAGTCATTACCATTACCCTTTGATGAAAATTGTTGACGTGGCATATAGTCTAAATAAAAAATTTTTTTTTTTTCCACATCAACGGACATCTCTATTGCCACGACAAATTAAAAAAATAAAACAAATTAAATCTGCACACGTGAGATCGCATTAAACTAAAGAAGAGCATAAACTATTTTCTCGGCCCCTATTTTCTAGGTAGCCAAACAGAAAACAAGTAACCCATCACAATAAACAAAAGTAGAAGCAATTTTGAGATTGATTTTTGCAACCCATCTGTTTCTTCTCTTTGTCGATCGTGAGTTTAGAGAGTGAAGGAGTAGTTTGGGGCACACTTCCTAGAACTTGTAGTCTTTGCTCAATCATTGCATCTATATCTCAAATTTGTAATTTTACTTTTCACATGCACACCCTTCTCTTTTATTTCTCCAAGTTCTTGATCCCTTCTAGACACATGTAGGTATATTCATTTCAACTTTTCAAGAATAGATCACTCTTCTGCAAACCTTATATTAAACCCTGTTTTTTTTTTCTTGTTTCTTTTTGTGGTCTAAATCTTGTTTTAAGTGTATTTCTCAATATGAAAAACAGTTTTGTTGCTTCAAGATTGGGAAAAGGACATCGTAGCAGCTTTGCTAGGAACCCGATGGTTCTTGTAACCGAGGGAAGCACCTTTTTGTTTGGATACAAAGAGAGGAAACAAATGGGTTTGCAAAAATTAATCTCAAAATTGCTTCTATGTTTACTATGATCGGTTCTTTTTTTATTTTTTATTTTTTATTTACTTGTTTTTTGTTTGTTAACCTAGAAAATAGTTGTTGAGAAGGGCTGAGAAAATAGTTTATGCTCTTCTTTAGTTTTTTTTTTTTTTTTTATTTTATTATTCCACAAGTAGTACATGTTTAATCTGATGTGGCATAATTTTTTTTTTTTTTTTTTTGCCACATCAACATTTTTCATCCTTTACTTAACTGCAGGAACTATTTTGACATAATACTAAAAAGCTAGGGATCAAATTGAAACAGATGAAACGTTAGGGACCATATTGACATATAATGTAAAGATTAGGAACCAGATATGTAATTTACCCAATTTATAATTTGCCAAGTTTTCTAATAAGGCATCATTTCCTTTTTTACGATTATTTTTATGGGTGTAGTTAAAAATCTGATTATATGGTAGTATATTAATTAAAATTGTTTTATAAATGTTTTTCAGTTTTTCCTTATAAAATTGATGTTATGGAATCTTTAAATTAGCTCCCACATTGTAAAATGAAGATGAGAATTTAATATTTAACATTAAACAATGTTCAGAGTTTTTTCTGTTTTTTTGATGGATTCTAAAGTTTTGAATGTTGATTGTTGAAGTGCAATAACATCAAGAAGAACTTATATAAAACATTGTTCTAACAATCATGTTGATTGTTTTAAAAATGGCAAAACTTAAGTATAGTATTTAGGTGTTGTTCCTTAAGTTCCGCTCTAAAAATTTAATCATGTGGCAGTACTTAACTAAAAATACACTTTCATCCCATGAGAAAAAAAGACACATGACTAATTTTTAAAAGAACACCTAAAGAACAGTATTTAAGTACTATACCTAAGTTTTGTCATTTAAGAAATGTTTTTCTATGGTTCAAAGGTTTGTTACTCAAATGAAGTAACCTGTCTGCAGACTTTGCCCACAATCCTGGCCCAATTTGCAGGTTAGAGGATGGATTTTAGCACTTAACTGGAAACAAGTATCATTGCAATGCAGGCTCCATTTCAAGGATTATAGATATGGGCTAGCTGAATGGTGAGATTATTACTGCTTGATATTGTTGCAATTAGTTGAAGTAAACAAAGATTCTAAGATGATGATACGTCAAAAATCTTCCAAACAAATACAACCATTTCTGTCAATTTGTGAATGATATTGTACTTCTAAATAAACTCTGAAGTAATGCAAGATATTTGTACATGATTTGTTCCCTGTTTCCAGCACATCCCCATTTTACGTATGATGTATAAACTGCTTGGTGGAAAATGGTTCGGCTTCAAAAAATCTAAACATGCTAACACTAGCTGTGTGAACTTTCTTTCTACTTATTAGCTATGAATGGTCTTGCACTCTTGCTGGAGAAAAAAAACTCAATTCATTACTAGCAAGGGGTTAGTCAAGACATCAAAATCGTGTAATTTATACACGAGGGGCACGAACTCAATATCATTGGGTACAAAAGAAGATGAGCATAGATACATGAAATCATGTAACGGAGGAACTTTTGGAAATCGAGACCCAAAAAACATTCAGAAGCTTATAGATAGAAATAGGATGGCTAATATTTCTAGCTAAATGGGCTTCTTGCAAACATGTAAATGGCTTAATTAGGCCCAAATCCTATCCCGCTAGGTTGTACTGGTTTCATATCAAAGGTTTTATATTTAGCCACCAAAAAAAAAATCCTCATACTCATGAAAGAAGAGCCGGTATTGAGATATCCAATCATGAAACTAAGGCCTTGTATCTAATCTATCAAATATAGGGCACAAGGTCATTTGGTCAGGCAATTCATTCTCTTTTTTCAACAGTCTCCCTATGAGAGATTTCCATAATTAAGATCAACAAAATTGTGATCAAAATAGTAGGGTAACTGCCAAGAGCTTTATAGCTCTATTGTTGACACCTCCTTGTATTCCCAATGAAAATATTCAGGGTTAAAACCATCCCTCCTCATTATGACTATTGAATTATCAACAAACAAAAAAAAAATAGTAGTGTAACCATTATGCGGTCAAACATTAATGTCTTTTATGCCTAATAGAAATGTAGTTCATGTATTTTGGAATTGCTTAACATAATCTAAAGAATTTCACCTTAATTCAAGGCAAAATCACGCACCTCATAAAATAATCCTCGTAAAATAATTATATATGGTTGGGTCTAAGATATATACTAGAAACATGAGTGGGAAAAGGGGGAAGAACAAAAAATTGGAAGTTGCAGATAACACAGGTGACCAAAAAACAAAGAAAGTACGAGAGAGCTCACAATTGCAAGGTCTGTAATTCATGGCCAATTAGTGAATTCAAAAACCTTGAAAACTATATCGATTCCAGTGGGGATCTGCCACACAAAGAGCAGAACATTCAACACATTCAATGCTATGTGAAGATTTCTGGCCGTCTCATTTCCTTTCTGCATTGCAGGTACAAGAGCCGCAGCTGCTGCCCATAGTGCTGTAATGGCTGTTCACATAAATTATACCAGCAAAATCAGGTTAGATAGCACAAATGCAGGACAGCAACCCTTCTGTCAAATACTTATGTATGGCTAAACGAGTTCTATTTTCCATGATATGTTCAGTTTTGCTCAAATGAAAAGCTAAAGATTTACCTGCTCCTGCAAACAAATGAGGCCCTGGAAATAGCTTTCCTGTCCTAAACCATGTGTTCACTCCTCCGAAAATTGATTCAAACACTCCGAATCCTAGCAGTATTGACCCTGAATTGAAGTGTCTATCCCTGAAGGACCCTTTCAGCAGCTCTTTCCGTTCCTGAATTTGACAAACCAATATATCAGCCTCTCCTATATGCTATAGTGAGCATTATACCCTTCTTTTTCTTTTTGGAAAAATTTAGATACAGTTTTTTAAGTGTGGTATCTTAGATTCCCCAATTAAATTCAATCAAATGATTGCATTGGGCATTGACCAATGCAGTACAAGCAATATTATCTTTCCTTAGGACAACTAAATTCAACCATGTGCTTTATTAACCAATGCAATCACATGGTTTAACTTAATTGAGGAACAAAGGTGTAGCAAAACTTTACTTCTTTTTTTGGATACATAAACGATGTGACATATATAAAACCAAATTTCTGTGTAAAAGAATAATCTGGCAAACTTATATTACTAGAACTATTGCAGTGTCATACAAACACACATTTTGTCACCAGAAATTTCATACATACAACAATATTATCTTCAATCCCCTGTAGAGCAAACTGGCGATCAACATTGCTATTGTACTTTACAGTTCAAAGTTCAAGCCAATAATGCCATTTATTTCAAAGAATCTTCTTATAATTATATCTCTCATAAGCAAACCTACCTCAGTGAGTTGCTGAATTTGGAGCTCAACCGGAGAGGGTGCCACTTGCACTGGTGTCCCTTCTGGAGTAACTGGGGCAGGCTTCACTTGCTTTTTGAGTTCAGTAATCTCATTCTGTATCGTCCTGACTCGGCGCCATTGCCAACCCAAATACCCAGCCCACAAGGTATAGAAGAACAAACTAGCCATCACAATGGGGTGTATGAGTGCAAATGTCCTTCCCTCCAGTATTCCAAACTCTCCACCGACAGCAAGTGCATCCTGTTGAATCACATTGACACAAGAAAATCAGAATTCAAGCCCAAAAGTAAAAAACAAGCACTAGAAATCTGATACTGGTGTGTAACTTGCCTTCTGGTCAAGAAAGAAAGGTATTGTGAGTGCTGTGAGAGGAAGAGAAGCTGATTTAAGAACATGGATGATATCATGTGAGAGGCTTTGTGGGTTGGTTGTTGAGTCTCTGGAGATATTCAATTTTGTTGGTTTGATTTGGGGAATTGGCAGTTTGGATTGGGGTGGTTTTTGAGGAAGAATTGAGAGTTTCAGGAGGCTGAGTGTGGCAGCCATGCTGTTTCTGTATCTACACTTTCTTGGGCAGAAATAGAGGGGTTAACATTTTTCAACAAAAGATAAGGAAGTGTGAGTTTATGAGAGGTTTTGATTCGATGTTCTGTGATTCGCTTTACCTGGTATACCGGTCCACCGCACCCCTTTTTTGACTTCTAGGAGGACTCCACGAGGACTCTCCTGAAGTAGAGGGGTTTTTATTTTTATGGGGAAATTACACCTTACCACCCTAAACTATCCATTAGATTACACTTTGCACCCTAAATTATCTGATTGCACACTTTGCACCCTAAACTATCACACTTATCACGCTTTGCACCCCGGTGTTATTTTTCTGTTATATTTAACAGAATCTTGTTGCATGTGACAAGCACATGTTTCTTACTTAAGTGAAACAAAATTAAAAGACTAAAATACCCTTCTCAAGATTAATTAAAACAAAACCTAAATTTTTCCACATCTCCCTCTATCTCACGTGGGGCCATCCTCTTCATTTGCACTGTTTCTAAAAAAAAAATAAACGCAGCTTCATGCAGCTTTAGAGTTTCTCTTGTATCTTCCTTGGCCATTGACAAAGTTCAAATCTTCTATTAAAGGTTAGCAAAATCAAAATGCACGGATGTGATTTTGAGAAACACAAAGTCTCAAATTCACGGATGTAATTCTTGACTGATTTTTTTTTTTTTCTTTTTATCGTTCTCTTCTTGACTGATTTTGAGAAACACAAAGTCCCAAACACAAAGTCCTCGTACCTGCTTTAGCATAAGTCTCCCCCACAAGGACCACCACCACCAAATAAATAATATAAAAAAACATAATAATAATAAAATAAAATGTAATATCTGATCACAATGCAGAAATGCTTTGAATTCCACAAATTGCAAATCAAATATCTGCAAATATCTGAGAATTTACCACCTGTCACAAATTGCTAAATTGTATGATACAATACCATGGCCTTAATAAGTGTACAAATAACATGCAAATTATTGCTGGAAAGCAAAAATTAGGTTTTGTTTTAATTAATCTTGAGAAGGGTATTTTAGTCTTTTAATTTTGTTTCACTTAAGTAAGAAGCATGTGCTTGTCACATGCAACAAGATTCTGTTAAATATAATAGAAAAATAACACCGGGGTGCAAAGCGTGATAAGTGTGATAGTTTAGGGTGCAAAGTGTGCAGTCAGATAGTTTAGGGTGCAAAGTGTAATCTAGTGGATAGTTTAGGGTGGTAAAGTGTAATTTCCCCTATTTTTATTGGTAAAGAAATATCAAATATCTTATATTTTGGTTTTTTTTTTTTTTTTTTTAAATTATGTAATCAAGAAAACTACAAGTGTATTTAACAAATGAAGCACCTTTGACATCTTCTTCTTTTTTTCTTTTTTTCTTTTTTTGGGTAGAAACGGGAAAGTCTTTTTTAATTAAGACAAAGTTTATACAAACGTAGTTATATCCAGCCTAACGGGACATATTTTACTAATCCTTAGGCCTACCATATCCCTTACAAAACAGTGGTATATAAAATTGAGACAAGTGTCGTAGATAGTCAAAAGTTGATGCTGATGGTTTCCCCGTTTCACTAATGCATCTGCTCATTCATTGGCCTCACGGTAGATGTGGCGCACCTGGACCACCCATGCCCACTCCATAAGACTCCTACAATCACAAATTAAAGGAAAAACATGAGGAGGGAAATTGTTAGTTGAAGCAGTTAACTAGGATAATACTATCACAGAATCAAGCTTTAGTTTGATAAATTTGAAACCCAAATCCCACACCAGCATGAGACCCTGACGCACAGCTCCCAATTGGGCCATTTTGTTAGTAGTAATACCCATACTTAGAGAAAATCTTGATATCCATGAACTTGAACTATCTCGAAGTAGACCCCTTGCTCTGGCCCTACCCAGGTTGTCTAAAGCACTACCATCCGTGTTTAGCTTAGTGAATGGGTAAGTTGGGGCAATCCACTTAATAATTTGAGGAATACTATTCCTAACAGGTTTAATAGGGTTGGCCAAGTAAAAAAATTCGATGGCTACTTGAATCATTTTGTGGACAATTCTATGCTAGGAGATAGATTGATTTTTAAATATACGCTCGTTTCTTGCTAACCACAAATGCCAACATAGGAATGGAAAGTATATATTCCAAGGCAATTGCTAGTACAAGATGACTCAATCGGAGATGGCATTGGTTTAAAGCCAAGGTTGTAAGGATGTCTGAAAAAAAGATAATGGCAGGATGCCTGGGGAATTACCCATACGTCCTTAGCCCAAGGGCAATCTATTAATATATGGATTGTGGTTTCCGGAGAGTTGCATCTTGGATATATAACATTCACATTTGGGCAAGAGAAGGCTAAATGCTGTCTTGTGGGAACCCAATTACGCATAGCTTTCCAAATGAAAATTTGGATTTTTTTTAGGACAGTGGAGCTTCCATATCCAATTCCACAATTGCTTATTTGTAGAGACCTTAGCTTGTTGGTATAAATATTTTGAGGCTGACCTAACCGAGCAAAGATTGTTATTGTGGGGCCACACAAAGGAATCAGGTAACCTAGTAAGTTGCACCACAGGGAGACCTTTAATAAGTTGCTTGAGTTGCATAGGGAGGGGGGCCTAAAGGACATCTAATGTCCAAGTATGATTGTTTCACAATGAGAACACAACTCGTTGCTCCTCATTTGGCATTAATGGTCCTGCAATACAACTCTTCAGTGTCCCCCAGGATCCAATGGTCCTCCCATACCCGAATAGTTTGACCATCCCCTAGGATCCATCTCATCCCTCACCGTAACCATTGTATTCCTTCATGTAGGGCTTTCCAAATGTGGGACCCTTGAGGAGTCCTAACACTTTCAAAAAGGTTCGTGTGGGAAATATATTTGGCTTTTAAAACTTGTGCCCACAACATATTCGGCTGCTATTGAAGTCTCCAAGCCTGATTCATAAGCATAGCCATATTCATATGTTGACTCGTTTTTAAGCCCAGCCCCTTGGCCTCTTTCGGGGATGCAATAGTATCCTAGCTAACAGTATGGCAACTTTTGTGTTGTGTCGTATCTCCCCATTAGAAGGGGCAATTAATTTTATCTAGATTTCAACATACTTTCTGCGGGAGTAGTGTTTTTTACATGGTATAGAGGGGGATGGAAGCCGCTAAGGATTTGATTGATGTGACACAACCAGCTACAGACAGATATTTTGCTTGCTAACCCTCAATTTTCTTCTGGATTTTATCGACAAGATATTGATATGCGTTGGTCGTACGGCATGTGGTAAAAATAAGGGTTCCTAAATAGGTTCCTATTTGCATCGTGGTTAGGATATCAAATGTTCCAGAAATCAAATCCTTCGTTCTTCGAGGGGTATTCAGTGAGAACTAGATATGTGATTTATGAGTTCTAATAATTTGGCCTAAGCACTGGCAAAATTTTTGTAAAATGTTTCTAAGGTTCTAGCAATCCGTTAACTTGGCTTTGGTGAAGAGAAATATATCATTTGCAAAGAATAAATGTGATTTCCAAATTTGCCCTCTGAACACAATGGGGTGGATCATGTTATCCCTAACCACCTCTTCCAACAGAATGGAGAGGTGTTTTAAACACAAAATAAAGACATATGGGGATAAAGGATCTCCTTGACGCAATCCCCTACTAGGGATCAATTCCGGAAGCGGAAATTCGTTCCATTGAATAGAATATCGAGTAGAGGAGATCATGTTCATAATTAGTGTAATTAACATTGGCGAGACTTGGAAGAACTTAAGCAATTCTTGGATAAATGGCCATTCTAGGCTATCATAGGCTTTATCCAGATCAAGCTTTACAGCTACGTAACCCTTTCTCCGCCTCTACATACCAATGTATGAATAATCTCCTGAACCAGAATAATATTGTCACTAGTTCTACGACCCAGGACAAACCCTACCTGACAAGGATTAATAATATCTGCAATATAAGGTTTGAGTTTTTGAAGGATAATTTTAGAGACCAATTTATATAAAGTATTGCATAAACTAATTGGCCGAAATTAAGTGATCATCTCTGGGTGGGGCACTTTCGGGATGAGAATGAGGTTGGTGAGACCCCAATCAACCTAGATCGTCATATTTTCAAAATTTTCTTGAATGACCTAAATCACACTCGGACCTACAATATGCCAACTTTTTTGGAAAAAAATTGCATGATATCCATCTGGTCCAGGGGCCATCAAAGGAGGAAGAGAGAACATGTTCCTAGCTATCTCCTTAAGTTGGGGAATGCTAGTGAGCCATTGGTGATGTACTAAGAAATGACTATTTTGACTGTGGTGTTGACCTAAGAAGGTCCTAGATCTATGGGGAGACGAGGTGGATGTGAACATTGTTTTAAACGCGTCACAAATATGTAGCGTTAATTCTTCCCCTAACAACCATATCCCAATTTCATCTTTAAGGGTGACTATACAGGACTAGCTTCGATGCTATAATGTTTTTAGGTGAAAGAATTTTGTATTAGTATCACCATAATTTAACCACAAGATTCTAGATTTAAGTTGCCAAAACAAATATTCTTGGTGAAGGGTATCATTGTATTTCTAGATAAGTTGTTGTTCTAAAGAATATAGAAAGGCAGATGGTTTGCTTGATAAAGCCACCTAGATACCTCGAATCCTGGCTAAAAGATGGTTCTTTTGGTGAAATAAGTTTCCAAAAATATTTTTATTCCAATCGATAATGCTATGTGTTAAAAATTTTGGGCATTGTGGAAACCTAGGAGGATGGGAAAGCATCCGAGGAAGTCCAACTTTGTTTCACAAGGTGTGAGAAGGAGGGGGTCCGTGAGCCACATTTGCTCAAATTTAAAAGGCTTAGTCAATCTACATGGTGAGGGATCGGTATCCAGTAATATGGGGCAATGATCAGAGTTAGTATGAGGAAGATGATGAATTTCCGTTCTGGGGAAATGAATTTTCCATTCCGTATTTCCTAGAACTCTATCTAAACATTCTTTTGTATTGCGATACCAAATCGAATTTTTATTTGACCACGTAAATCGAGGTCCTTGAAAACCCAAATCCATCAACCCACATTGATCAATACACTCTCGAAAAGCAGAAATTCTATTTCTATTTAAAGGTAAACCTTCCATTTTTTCATCCTCAGTAAGCATTTCATTAAAATCTCCTAATAGAACTCAAGGTAAATTAACCAATGGAGCTAAATTCTTTAAATATTCCCATAACATTTTTCTCTTATTAAAATTAGGAGAAACGTAAATAGCAATGAGAAGAAAATTATGGGATTGAGAAGGTACCTTAACCAGCGCATGTATGCTATACTCACTCGTGGTGAGCATCTCCACTTTGAGGTTTTGATCCTTATTCTACATCATTTATATACCTCCCAAGAAACCTATAGAATCAACCCTTTGAGAATAGGAGTATGGTAACGTGTCAATGACTGCCTGTGCCCGATCTTTAACAATATGGGGCTTAACTATAACCAGAATTTGGGGACAATGCCTACGATACAGCTCATGAGCATGGGTACAAAAAGCTATATTTCCTATTGTAGACATTGCATATTGTACCCCTTACTACTCGGGCCTCCATTCTCCAATGATGCTCATACTCTAAAGCGCAAGGCCAGTTTAGAGCTCAATAAAATATTAAATTAACTTGATGAGTATTAAAATAGAAAATATAACCTTTTGAAATGAGCAAAAATCTATTTTTGAAAATAAAATAACCAAAGTAGCCCTCGGCCTGCGTACATGATCCGCGGCCTGTGTACGCGAGCTAAAGCATGCATACACAAGCACATTATTGGTATGTAGGCACGTTCTTGCGAACGTAACTAAGGTTTTAGAAGCATATGAAAGGCAAGTTTTCTGCAATAATGGCTGAGGGTTGGAACGAATCCCACATCGTCTAAGAGCCGTTCCAAATCCCATTTTTTTCAACTATAAAAGGCCTTACATGGTACATTTTCAAAAAACATAGAAATTCCACGGGAAAAACCTAAGATTTACTAGAAAATAGTGAATCAACAAAGAGTTTTTCACAAACCCCCCCCCCTTTTTTTTTATTAGGACCTTTTTTGGCCCCAATTCTATTGAGTTTAAGATCACTAATTACTTTTTCATTGAATTGTGATAGATTTGATTGAGGGGAACGATCAAAATCAAGCTTAGGAGCTTTTGCTTTAAGGTAAGCTTTAAAACCCTTTTTTTTTTCTTTTCTGCCTTAGTCTTTGTTTTAATCTACTTCTTTTGTTTAGTTTATGTTTTCTTATGTTTGTCTAGGTTAGTTTTAGGTTGTCTTTATATCTTTAAGCATGATAGGTTGTTAAATTGTATGTTTTAAGTTTCTACTCTGTTTTTATGTTGATTAGCGTTTTTGGGTAAGGATCTATGTATGCAAGATCTAGCTTGCGCACACAAGCTAAACTCATGCGTATGCAGGCCTGTTCTAGCATGCGTGATGCCATTACCCAGAAAACCCTAATTTTTGTTTGCCTTGATTCTGCCTTCATTTGTTTGTCTGCATAGCCTCCTTTTCACATGTTTTTAAGCCTCATAAAATGCTTGCTAACCTTTTTAACATGCTTGTTTGTTATCATATGTCTAGATTAGGGTTTAGTCTAGGGTTTCTTCGTCTTAATGTCATTCATTCACATATTCATGCATTGGTACCATAAATGTTGTGCTGTTGAGAGGTAAGTAAAAGGGAAAGTCATGCATTAGCAATGTTCATGCATTCGTGTTAGGTTTTCTTAGATGCATGGTTAAGGTTTCTAACATGTTCACTTTTTGCGTTTGATATGTTTTGTTTGATGATATGCTCGCTGCCATGTTTTGTTTTAGACAGGGTTTTTCATATGTTAGATGAATGATTAGGGTTTCTTTTGTTTGGCTCTCTTTTGTTTGGGTAGATGGATAAGCATCTTTGCTTAGGGTTAAAGATGTCATATTGTTTGTTAGATGCATGTTAGTGTGTGTGTGAGAGTCTAGAATACAAGTATTTAAATAATTTTTAATGGGGTTAAGACATATGACACAATGATGGGAGTCTAACCTTAGGAATGGGCAATCTTGGGTACCTAATACCTTCCCAAGAACATACATAAACTCCGAACCCAAACTCTAATAGTAAGATCAAAGGTCCTTCCTTGTAAGGACGCTATATTCATAGTTCCTAGACCATATAACTAGATGGTGACTCTAATTTACCCAACCTTCCCTTGTGCCCACACTTGCGCCATGGCAGTTCCATGCTACCAACTTCATGGAGGAAGAGTTGGGGTTAAGATAATCATTGGGGACCCCCACAGTCCTCGAAGTCCTTATTGTGGACCGAGTAATGCATTGATGCCTCGCAGTCGTTATCTTGATCCTGTACATTGGTTCTAGCTCTCCTAGCCTTGCCCAATACGTGGTGGACACGATGAATGGTAGGCTTGGGTTGGAGAACATGATGATGTATAACTTTGGTTCCTCTTCCGTCAGTGTGATGTTTACTTCGCTTAAGTCCAGAAAGCAAAAAATGGCTTCGGGCAGATGCTCCAGAGACATCACACTGTCAAAGCTCTCCTGGATATCCCTTTGTCTGACCGGTGGGGCTTGGTAAGGATGCATTATGCACTAAACTCGGACATGCCCCTTGGTTTGCCTCCGAGGTTGAGTTTGAGAGGGTGGCTCGAGGCGAAGTGGTAGATTGGGGGTGTGGGTCATCTGATTCCATGCTATCGTAGCTCGTGGGTGCACTGGGATTGTCACATAGCTCACGTTCTCATCGTTGGAATTCTCTATTGACAAGCGGCTCCATAATTGCTCGAGGTTCTTCATTGAGAAGGATTGGTCGTGGGCAGGGGAGAGGTTCATGTGCATGGAACTTTGAGGTAGGTGAGACGAGCTCCCTGGAAAGGATGGTGTGAGGTATAAGTCCCATGTTTGAGGATTGCATGCAATCCGTGTGTGTCCCATGTGTCAGTGGTAACTCCACATTTTCACCCTTCTTCGCCACATTACTGTGCCTACTACTAGCTAGAAACCGAGATGATGCATCAGTGGACGGCTTGTTCACCGTTTCATGCTCCTCAGCTAGCATCACGCGGAAATTATAAGAAGGGTTGGGTTGGATGTGACTCGGCTTATTCGGTGGGGAAGATACACGTGAGTTAGCTAGGATTCTATTTGCATTCTCTCTTCCTACTCCACGTGTTTAGACAATTTTCCATGGAAAATGGGACGACTCACTTCCTGAGTTCCTGGTTTCCTCACCATGCGAGTTCAAGATGGACGTCAACATATCACTCCTCAAGATTATGGACTCCAAACAAAGTGGTTCTTTATGTCCTATCCTACCACAACCAAAGCATGATACCAGCATATTTTCATACACAATATCTTGCCAAAATGTGCCGATTTTAGGACGCTTAGGAAGAGGTTTAATGGTGTCCAATTGGACACATAGCCGAGCGAACCTCCCTTGGATCGCTATGTTCGTGACCGCATCTATTTTAAGAAGTTTCCCTAGTTTATTTCCCACTTGTTTTAAAAAATCTCGATGATAATACTCAATGGACAATTGTTCCAATCTTATCCAGACAACCGTAGACGTAACTTTGGTTGTACTAGGATGGAAGTCCGCCTCCCATGCTTGAACATGCAGGAATTGTTCACCCACAAACCACGGGCCATCCACGAGCATGATGATAATCCTTTAGGGCATCAAATTTCATAATAAAGTATCCATATCTGATATCAATTCAATGCATGTTACCTGTTGGGCGCCATTTACCGGCTAACCTAGTTTACAAAGCGCGAAATCCGAGCTGTTTACCCATAAGTTTCAGAATAATGCTAGTTTGCCACGGTCTTGACATTTTCCGCTTCAAGTCTGCTGACACATGTATTTCCCACTCCGCTTCATTCATTTGGTGGTTGCACCTCATCTTCCCCTATCTTGCCAGTCCTCTCAAATTCAGTTTCTACCTCCTCGTCCACTTCAGTTTCTGTGTCTTCAAGCTCTGTCTCGTACATGACAGCATCCAAAGTCACTTCAACATAAGATTTTTTCCTCGAGTTATCCCTCAGATAGGTAGTCATTGGGTTCTCGGTTTCCTGGGGTGTGTTGTTGTTCATGTTGTTGTTGTTGTTGTTTTTTTTTTTTTTTTTTTTTCCTCTCCATTTTTGTAAGATGTTATTTGACTAGAAATCTTTTGCACCTTTGACATCTACATTCTAGATTGGGGTAACTCAATATAATTTGGGGTTTAAAAAATTATTTTAAATGAGTTATCTTCTTATATTTTTTTGAGAAGAAGTTATCTTCTTATATTTAAATATCAATCATAAATGTTTATTTAATTTTGATGTAAATTCTAAGTAAGCTTCATTTTTAATTGATAAAATGAGTAGTCTACTTCATCTTTATTATGATATTTATTTAATTTTGATGCAAAATTCTAAGTAAACTTTTGTAAAGTTTTGGTAACATCCCATTTTTAATTGATAATAGGACTAATATACTTAATCTTTATTATGAAATAGTCAATCCTAGTTATCACTTTTAATTTTTATCTTAGGTATAATTGGGTTTTGCACTTTGTCCCTTACTTCTCTAAGTAGTACCTTAAAATATTGGGTCAATAGAAACTCAACTCAATTTAAACTCTAAACAATTTCAAAATATATACATCTTAAGTGGGGAGGGTGATTTGTATAATTGATGTCTTCATTAAAAATACGAAGAAGTGCTTGTCGACTTAAAGATCGTTGACACTAGTTTTTTGACTTGTGTTAGTAGTCTATTAGATTTAATATAAGCATTAAGGTTAATCTTAAAGGAAAAAGTTTAGTTCCAAACCGGTTTGAAGGTATTTTCCTCCAACTCATTATGTGTGATTAAAGAGACCATTTATATGTAGTTTCAATCACATGACTTTTTTAATGAGTCATGTATCTTGTTTAAAAAATAAACATTGATAGTCTTATAAATTGTCACGTAATGGGTTGGAAGAAATACTTTCAAACTGATTTGAAGCTAAACTTTTTTCAATCTAAAATAAGCCATTGTAAGGAAAAAAATTTAACTCCAAACAGGTTTACAGCTTTTTTTTTTTTTTTTTCAACTTATTATGTGGATATTAAAAAAACCATCCGTATGTAATTTTAGTCACTTGAATTTTTTTTAATGAATCATGTCACATGTTTAAATAATAAACATGGATGGAAAATGTTTGGCTGCAAACTTGTTTTGTAATTATCTTGCTACAACCTACTATGCGGCAATTGAAAATATCATTCATGTGTAGTTTTAATCACATGATTTTTTTAATGAATTATATGACTTTTTTAAATAATACACATAAATGATCTTATAAATTATCATGTAGTGGGTTGAAGAAGATAACTCCAAACTACTTTAGAGTTAGGTTTTATCCGGTACAAAAAGAGCGGCCTTTTTATTAATAATTTAATCTCATATCAAAAATAAAATTAATAATTCAATCCAAATATTTTTTTAAAAAAATTATTTTCCAATAATCTAAATTATTTTTTCCATAGAGATTCAAAGCTCACAATTCCCCCACTAAAAAAAAACACCCACATGGCCCAAGTGAGAGAATGTAGACGTTTTTGGTTAATTGTTTTGTGGGCCAATAAATTAGTGATTGTATTGTATTTTGTTGAGCCGTATTGGTTAATTGCACAGTGTTTATTAGATATAATTATAAACCCAATTGCCAATAATTATAAGACTAGTGGACTAGTTGAACCTAGCAAGGAGTAGCTTTTTATTCTATATGTCTCCTCGAACTGATTCATAAAACGTTATTATGAGGAGGACTAGCTTCTTCTTTTTTACCACTTTGTGGGCTCTCCTCATATGGGCTAATCATTAAGTTTTGTTCATTTAAGGATGAATTATAGTAGTGTTGATACTTCTAATAATTTTTATAATTAACATAATGATACAGCCACGTTGAAGGGCCGTCTAACGGCCCATGACCTACGCTATAATTAGAAAAATTGAGCCCAATAAGTTTAGGGACAAGGAAATCTTTGCAATGATTGATGTGACGAGTTACATAATTAATACATAATAAAATTGGTGCTAATAATAAATTTATGTATAAATAAATTACAACTTATGTGAGTTCCAGTTAGTTCAATTGGTTAATTCTCTTATCTGATAGTTAAATAAGAAATCTGAAATTCTATTTACATATTTTTCTCAAAAAAAAAAAAAAATTATATTTACACCTATACCAAAAACCAATTGGTGCCTTGATTTGATAATAAAAAACTATTATCAAGAGTGGATATCATAGATTGAAAGTAAAAAAAATTGCATGTACCTCATTAAAAACAAATCACAATTTATCACTTAAAGCCTTAAACAAGTTTTTAAATTTATTTTAAACAAGTCATACACAGTCTAATCCAACTTCCAAGGTACGTAACACCCAAGCAGCCGTCAGCAATTGGTTTACCACAAATCCGCACAAAAGGAGGATCTTTGTGGAGGATCTAAGTACAACACAAAAATATTCACTACTACTATTTCTTGACTTTGTCAAGAAATCTTCACAATAATTTGAGAACTGTCTGATGACGTTGTTTTAATAATATTATTTGTATTTTTTTTAAAATATGTGTGAATGAAAAAATATGTGAAAATATGTATAATGTTATTTAAAAATTGAAAAGTGTTATAAGATTGTTATGCAATAATCAAATTCTTTTTTTAAACACAACAAAGGTGAGCTAAAACCAAATTAGTAATAAGCATGTTCACTTAACTCCATGATGAGCTTTCAAATATTTAAAGAATGTGTCAAATCTAGGTCATGTCAAACTGCCCACAACTCGACTATCATTTTAACAAGTTTTGGAGGAAAAAGAAAAAAAGTCTTTAGCAGTAATCAAGCCATGTAAAATTTGCATTTCAAGAGTCCTATTAGGGACTCAAGTAAACTAAATGATCAAGGAAGTGAATTTTTATGTGCTCTTCCCGATATTTCTAAGAAGACCTCAATGTCAAAACTACAGTTTCTCATGCCGAATGATAAGCAAGATGATGGCAGAAATGCAACTGGGATAGAATCTATTGGTGGTGCTTAAGGGTGCGTTTATTTTGGATTCAAATCACTTCCAGAAATGCTTTTTCGTAGAAGTGGATGTTTGGTTGTTACTGAAAATCGGGTCAAACTAAAAATGTTTTCAGTGTTGACTATAAAATAATGGCAACGGGGCGTAAAATATTTTCTGTTGTTATTTTCACTTCAAACCATTTCCGAAGACGCGCAAAGAGAGAAAGAGGGACTCACAGACGCGCAAACAAACAAAGAGAGAGAGAGAGAGAGATCGTGCCGTCGAACCCACGATCGCGCCGGTCAAATCACCGTCCTTATCCCCTCCATGCAACGGTGAGTGCTCTGTTAATCCCACTCCAACGAAAGAAGACCCATCCCACTCCGCCGACCCATTCTTCATCGTCACCGACCCAATGAACGACCCACCCCTGAGCCAATCGGACCGCCATGAGCAACCCACCCCTGAGCTGACCCAGTGAACGACCCACTCCGCCGACCCATTCCTCATCGTCACATAGCACCGTTTGTTTCGATCTCTCTCTCTCTGTCACTTAAGTCCCTCTCTCACGATTGATCTTGGGATTTTGATTTTTTTTGTTTTAATTTTTGTTTCTTTGATTGTTTATATATCTTGATTCTCTGTAATAATATTTGTTTGGATCCTAAGAAACTGTGAGAAACATGATAAAAATCAATTTTTTAGACCATTTTTAGGAACACAACCAAACACTAGAAAATATTCTCCAAAGCATTTTTTGGAATGCAACCAAACACTTGAAAATATTTTCATTTCCCAAAAATATTTTAAACTTGGAAAATATTTTACATTCAACCAAATGCAGCCTAACTGTGTATTAGAGTTGGCCTGGCTGAGGACTAGTTTGAGGAAGATTTTCTTTTTCTTTTTCTTTTTTTGGTTGAAAGAATGTTACCCGAAACCTCATGCGAACTATTTTTTTCTCAACACATTTACCAAACAGTGTTTTGAGAAGTGTTCTATACACACACACACACACACACACACACACAACTAAATTCTTATTTATGGTGTCCGCTCTATAATAATTGTTTTTTTATTATAAGGCCGAGATACCAAGGCTTGAGTTGTGTGTATCAGTGGGTTTTTTTTTTTTTTTTTTTTAAATTTTAAATGTTGTAGAGCAAGTAAAACTAATGCCCCAATTTAGTTTTTTTCATGAGCTGGCCACCCCAGCACAAGATTCACCTCCCGATCCCCCAACTTGTTTTAACATGTCAACCATATACATTTTTACTAGCTTCTTTAGTTGAGTTTTTCCCAAAATACTTTATAGTTTTTACCTTCTAGTCACCCAAAAACTTTTAATCACTCAGTACTCTCAAATTCTCTTCAATTTCACTTCATTAAAACTCTTCCTTAACAAAGCATATCCTAAGAAAAAAAAATATATTCCTTAACAAAGAGTTTTATATCAAGAAGCTATGTGAATTTTAAGAGGTACACAATTCTTGTTTTGACTTTTCATTTCTATTATAGTTCAATCTTTAATTACTAATTTTATGATTATGGTTTATGGTTTTCTAATTAAGTTAAATTTATATATATTTGAGAGGTGCAAAAGTGATCTTGAATTTATTTTTTCACTATAGTAATCTAATTTGGTTGAATTTAGATTCAATTTATTTTATGCTTGCTAATGGCTAATTTGTTATTTTAATTTCTATTAATATTATTTGTTCTTGACATGTACTCTAGCTTTATTATATACTTATATTTTATTTCTATGAATGTTATGGACCTATAACTGTTTAAAGGAATAGGAGAAACTCAATGGCAAAAGAAATGACCTTAAAATGACCAATTGGTCATTTATTTTTATTATTATTTTGGGTATTAATAAGAATTACATTGATTAAAAATTTCTAACAAAAATTTTGCAATATTATACATTCTTCCAAGTTAATTGTTACATTTTTATTTTTTCTTTTTTTGAGAAAGTTTATAAATTCAAAAAAAATTCATATGTTGATGTAAGTAATCATTAGTTATAGGTAAAAACAAAATGATGTTAGTAGTGGGTGTGGGGCTAAAAGAGAACTAATAAAAGCTAATACGATAGTTTTGCCTCAGCTCTCTCAAAGTAAAATTCCTAGCTCCACCTCCATGAAATACTAATTAGTTTTTGGTATAAGTAAACTGAAAAATCATTAGTTAAAATAGAAAAATTAAGTTCTTATTTTAAAATAAATAAATAAATAAATAAAATTTGTTTAAATTTTAATGCACTTAAAATACAATTGTGTCTAAAGCATTCAAGCATTAGAACATATTTAGCACTGCAAAAGAAATGCTAGACAGCATAAAAGGAAGGATTGAAATCAATCACTCGCACAAAAATTTCAACTTTTTCAAACCTTTTAACTTTTTTTTAATTATTCACTTTTTTACAATTTTAACTTTTTGAACTTATGGTTGAAATCAAAAGTTAAATTTTTAAACTTTTGAACTCAACCATTGAAAAAAAAGTATTATTGCAAGAGGGGAATCTCAATCCAAAAAGGAACCGTGGTGCGCAGAAGACACACGGAAGCCACTAAAACAATGTGGTGGATTACAAACGTCATGATGTGGATGTGGATTGAGGCCCATCCGATCTGATCGGACTTTCAAGCAACTTGTGCATTCGGCTGCTCCACAACATCACACATCTGATTCACGGTCACAGCTTGGCTTCTAAGTTTTTGCCTTTTTTGGCACCGCTAAATTTTGTAGCTAATTTTGTGGTTCATTTGCAAATTATATTTTGTGTATTCTATTCAATTCACAGCCGCCTCCACAATTTGGCTAAAAGACAGATGCGTCAATGAAATCTTAAGAATTAATGGCAAAACTATCATACAGATTGCAACTCATCAAATTCGTTCATTGACATTTTTGTTTTATGTACTTCTCATGATTTTTAGGATTTTGCTGTCAAATTATACTTCCAGAAATAAAATTGGAATATGTCTTAGAATTAAAACCATTGAATGTCTTGTCATGTCTTTTTTTTTTTTTTCTTCTTCTTTTCTTTTTCAGGGGACAGAGGGAAAGCAACATTAAACAAAAATCAACTATATGCCTTTCACATGCAACCTAAAATTTTATATATACATAAAGAAGGAGAGATAAAAATTATTCCGTACACCAGGAGGAACACATCGGTAATGTCTAGTAATCCTTCCAATCAATAATACAACGTCATGTGTTCAAATAAATTGAGAACTATGGGCTACTTTTTTGTTGTTCCAAGAAACTATTTGCGTACTCACTGGGATACTTTTGCGGTCCCACCATCCCCATATGTCATTGATAGGGTCCTCTACATCACACCACTAAAGTTTTAGCAATTTTGGACCCACTTTTTGGAAGGGACGGAGTTAAAATTTGGAGATAAAGAGGCCGAAATATAAATAAAAAAATTTAAATTAAATTATTATGAAATTCTAAATAAGCATCCATTTAGTATTAACAGACCATAAAAAAATAATAATAAAGATGCAAAATTATTGTTTCTTAATATATTACAATGCAATTATTTATGAAAAGGGAACTTGACTTTTTTATGTTTTTGAAATTATCTCTAATTGAATCTATATTAAATGTCAAAGCGATTTTCTTTCAATGAATAACCTAGAATTAGTAAATAAATAAATAAGATTCTTTACAACCCTATTCCTTCTCTCTTGTGTGGGTGCAAGCGTGTGTGTTTGTTTCTCAACTCAAAACTAAAATAAAATAAAATCAAAGAGACCACCCCTACTCTTCCCACCGATTTCCTATCTTAAACAAAAAATTGTCGCCATTTCCATCGTTCTCCAACCATCATAGGTTCAAACCCAACCTCACTTAGTCTTCTCCTTTGACCCCACCCCTCCCCTCCCCCTTTAGGTGCCACCACCATTCTAGATCCATACATGCCATATTCGTTCCACATGTTAACCAAATTATTGCCCTTAGAATCAATCTTCATGGCTCTCAACAAATGCAAAATCTTTTGCCTTATTTTTTGTATTTTACTTTATACTCGATCAATCATGCTATGCCATGTGATTTTTTTTTTTTTTTTAATTTTTGAATTTTGAACTTTAATTATTGTATGAAGAAAATCAAATAAATATATGACAAATCATAATTAATAAAGAGTAAAATATATCACAAAAATTTAGGTGAGAAGATTTGTATTTGCTTTCAAGTTCAACTCAATAAATTGGGGGGAAAACCCAAATCCAAGTTGACATTGATTCCATTAATGTCCTAGAACTCCACAATATAGAGAACATGTGTGTGAATGCCAAAATTGGAGAATGTGGTGGTGATGGTTGGTGTCGTCATAATTTTCGTTCTTTTGAAATCTTGTGACTATTGATTATGATTATAGAATATGACTCAATTTAATTTGGATACAAAGGCACTATAATATTAAATGAAAGAATCACCAAACATTATTATTATTGTTATAATCCTTTTATAAAATATATACTAATTCTAATTATTTGGGGGAGGGGGAGGTCACTTCAGGAGGTGTTTGTTGGGGATTTGTGGAACTCCATAGGGGTCTAATGCGTCACGCTTCTTAACTAGTGTTTGTATCCATCAAAAACCAAAAACAAAAACAAAATAATAATAATAATAAATCATTGTGCCTGTATTAGCATGACACCTAGGAAAGTTCAAAAACCACAATTTAACGTGTAAAATCCGTGTGTAAAAAGTTTCAAATAGGTTGACATTTCGTAGTTAGACAGAGAATATATTTTATTATATATATATATATATATATATATTCATTATCTTTTCCACCTTCTTGAAGTGCCGTAGAAACAAAGATGTTGGGAACTTGTCTCGTCACTTTTTTGCGTGTCTGCCGGTTGGGGATGCAATTTCGTTAACCTTTTACAAAATCATCATTTTTCTCAAAAGGGTCTTTATTCCATCGCGTAGCTTTACTCCATTTTTATTTTTGGAAAAGTATTTTCTGCGTTGTTGGATGTTTGTTTGCTTGTAAAATATAGTTTTTTTTTTTTTTTTTTTTTGATAGGGCTTGTAAAAATATAGTTAAACTTGTTAAATTTTTTTTTTTTTTACCAAAAATCTATAAGTAAAAACTTATAAAATGTTTTACCAAAAAAAAAATGGGTAAAATATTTTACAAGTTTTGATGCAACCCTCCCACCCACCCTCCTGCATAGTGGTCGTCAGGGTTGTTGATGGTAGCTAGAAGGCACCAGTTTTGGGTCGATATGATAGTTTGTGTCTGAAAAATTTTAGGTCACACTAAAAAGAGCCTATGGATGTGTTTGGATACTGCTTATTTTACTGAAACTAAAAACTTATTACTGAAAGTAATGTAAATAAATGTAAAAATTAGTTAAAATAGTACAGTGGGACCCATAACAACCATATGTCTCCCCCTTTTTCTTTTTGGCCATTTGTTCCTCATCAGGGGCGGAGCCAGAAATTTTTATTTGGGAGGGCCGATTTGTGTTGCTAATTTATTAGTCTATACAAACTTTTATACACATACACAAACACATGTATCTATACACACATACAAAATTAAATGTTTCATAAAATTAAATTAATCTTTACAATTTTCATTTTCAATATAAGTTACCAAATTGTCTACCATTGTGAGTAAAAAAATTTCAAATGAATTAATAAAGTATTCAAAGACATAAATAATCCAAAACTTTAAAAAATACGAGAACACATTTTACCATAAAAAATGAATTTGAGAAACAATACGTTCTCTATAACTACTAGACAAATTGGACAATTTTTTTTTTAAGAACATTATTGGACCAACTCAAATAATTGGGGGGGCCAAGTCTCATTTTTGAGGGCTAATTATTAAAATATTAAATATTTCTATATAGTAAAAAAAATATTTCAAAAATCATCCCCCCTCTTCTCCCCCCCCCCCCCCCCACCCCAACATGTAGCTCCGCCCAAGTTCCTCATATAGGGCCAAGATTCTGCAAAGACTAATTAATTTGGTACATGAACAGTTAAAGTAAGGTTGTGTAATGGAGTATGTCATAGAAAATGTGAAAATAAGCCAAGAAATAAAAAGTTAATGCTATTGGGCCAATTGTCCTCTTCAAGAGAATTTTGAAAGGTATTCCGCTTATTCAACTGTAAAAGCTCATTCATGACTGTAAAGCCCAGATGTGCTCTGTCACTTTGACTGATTCAGTTTCAGTTTAGAATTACACGCCATGTACACGCATGGACTTGAAAATTTGAAGAACCATCTTTTTTAGCTTAGCTCTGAAGTTTTAAGCCGTTCAAATGTTTAGGCAGTCTACTAAGTAACAAATTAACAATATGGTTCGACCGCCCACATGAAGAAAATTTCTGCAAGAAACCTGTTGTTTATAGTTTACTTGATTGTTTGTTTGATTGTTGCTAAGTTTAGAAAGGAAAATTAAGGGATATTCGGAGGTTACAATTAGTCAATATCCCGTTTCAATTTCAAGTTTTTTAGGTTGGACTCAAGCAACTTGTTGAGTTTTTTTTTTTTTTTGATAAATAAGCAAATCCATTCCAAAAATTAAACAACCTGCACCAGCAGGATAAACACTCCCAAAAGGACAAAAGAACACAAGGCCTAATCATTTTTAATCACTTACCCACAAGGCCACAATGACTTATTATTTTAAACAAAACCAGGACTACAACAACAACCCTCCTTTTTTTAACAATTGACGTAGAAATAGAACCCAAAGAGTCCATAAGACTCTCCATCATAAAAACAACAAAAAATGGAAATAATAACCTTCATAATTTTATTATCACAAAAATAAGGTAATAAAATAGTAGCAAGCCAACTTATTCATATATATATATATATATATATATATAATCTATTTGGGAAAATAAGCTGAAACTAAAATTTTTTTGCTGAAAATATTATAAATAAAACTAAAAAGTAGTTGAAATAGTATCGTAGAATTCATAAATAGTACCAAAAAATGTAATGAGACTTATGAATAGTAGTATATAAAAAAATTAAAAAAAAAAAACTGAATAATAAAATAAACTATCTTTTTAAGCCAATTAATGCCAAACACAACCATAGCCTTCCCAAAACTATCACCATTTAGCATTCCTTTGGATGAACTTATTTTTATTTTAAAATATAATGCACAGTATTTTAAAGCATTACATTTTTTAAGGTAGGACTATAATTTTACACAATAAATTCATCCAAATAGCAAAAAACAATTAGTATCTCGATATGATGAAGAAAAAAAAATTATTATGAAGCAGACATTATAAGTTGATTTTTTTTTTTATAAAAAAAATAAAAACTAAACGCAAGCTTAACCTCCCACACATCAATGTGTATGTCAAATAGACGCTTAAAATTAAAAAAAACTATCCCCCTCCACAACCTTAGATTAAAAAAAACACTTAAAATAAAGATGATCTCTTGTTTGAAGTTTACTTCTAAAACACATTAAAAAAAAAAAAAAAAAAAAACCAATTAACTCCGCTTGACTAACTACTTACCAAAAAAAAACCTCCACCTATACTGTCTCTAGTGACCAACTTGTACTCTTTTTTTTGTATAGGAAAACTGTGATTTCATTTCAACTCAAATAGAAATAGATACATCATGGGTAAGAGCTTGCATTAAGAAGCAAGGCGTCTCTTCCATCCATGCTACATAATCGACAATGCATATAGCATGTTTTGCCAATAAATGTTGGTTTATTACCCTGCCTACGAATGTGAGAAAAATCAACCCGACGAAACAGCCCACAAAAAACAAGTTCACCCGAAATGACTGATGCCATCGAGGATGGTGGGGATAAGTGACCACACAGAGCATTATAAACTACCAAAGAATCCCCTTCCATAATGAAATCAGAGATACCTACATCCCTTGCAAACTGGAGAGCTACCCCAATTGCCTTCACCTCCACCTCCAACGCTCCCAAGGGTGCATTTATCTTCTGGCTTAGAGCTGCTACGACCTGGCCCTGTTCATCTCGGATAAGGACACCAACTCCTGCTGATTTTTGTGTGATGAAGACCGCTTCATCCACGTTCAATTTGTATCTTGCCGTTGGTGGGAGAGACCACCTCACATCTTGACTTCTTGGTACTGGTTCCAGTGAAGAGTTCGCACTTCTATATTCTACCAAGTATTGTGCACTCCATTTGACCAGAGCCTCACCTGTCTTCTTTGTCCCACCATGGCGCACTTCATTACGATTTGCCCATATCGACCATGCTACAGTGACCACTGTGGCCACCTTGTCTTCATCGTACTCCTTTAGCATCATCAAGTGCCATACCAGATCGAAGAAGGAGCTGATGGCAGACGGTTCAAAAACAAACCTGAGTTTAGTGCATTGCCAAATCTGTCTGGCTCTCTGGCAGCTCCAAAACAGGTAACCCGAGTTCTCCAACCCGTTATTACATTCCTCACAACTATCAACGTCCAACACTTTTCTCCGCTTCAAATTCACCCTCGTAGGTAAGATCTCTCGACAAGCTCTCCAAGTGAAATGTCGTATTTTATGAGGGACCGATATCCTCCAAATGAGCCTTCAAAAAATTCAAAGTCCACTGCCATCAGAACTGGACCTAGCATTATCAAACCGAGAAATCTCCATTGCTAACCTGTATGCACTACAAACACTAAATAAACCATTAGTTGTCGCAGCCCATATAAGCTTGTCCGACGGTAAATGAGTGCTTAAAGGAATGCTTTTGATAGTGTCTGTCTCATGGGGAAGAAAAAGGCATCTATCACCTAAATTTTCCAACCCACAGGTTCATGGGAAATCAACTCACTAACCTGTAGATCAGCATGCACGAATAGCCTAGGGGACACCACCTTGAAAGTAGAAGATGATGGCAGCCATTTATCACCCCATACACGGATAAACTCACCATTTCCCTCATTCCAACGAATGCCTTGCTTCACCAAATGTTGAGCGGCCATGATACTCCTCCAAGCATAGGATGGGTGGTTCCCCATTGATGCATGGACAAAATCTGTGTGGGGAAAATATCTCGCCTTGAAAAGACAATAAACTAGTGAATCATGCATTACTTGGAGTCTCCAACCTTGTTTAGCAAGAAGAGCAAGGTTAAATTGTTTTAATTGCCGAAACCCCATACCTCCATCTGCCTTGGACTTACACATTTTATCCCAACTAAGCCAATACATTTTTCTCTTATCACCTTTCTGACCCCACCAAAAATTCCGGATCATACTAGTCAAATCATCACAAAGATAATTAGGTATTTTAAAGCTGCTCATAGTGTATGTTGGTATAGCTTGAGCTACAGCCTTGATCAACACTTCCTTACCTGCTTTTGAAAGGAGTTTCTCTTTCCAACTTGCTAACTTTTTGCTATGTTTATCCTTAATATCATTGAAAGTATTCCTCTTATTTTTCCCTACCAAGGATAGTAAACCCAAATACTTCTCCTGCTGCCGAATCACTTGAGCCCCAAATCTATTCTTTATTTCTTCTTTAATATCATCAGGAGTGTTCTTATTAAAAAACAAAGCCGTTTTTGTTAGATTCAATTGCTGGCCTGAAGCTTGTTCATAGACCCCCAAAATTCTTTGTAGGGCATTACATTCTTCAATTGTAGCCTTACAGAAAATAATATTGTTGTCTGCAAAGAAGAGATGTGATAGGTGAGGAGCACCCCTACAAATTGTTACCCCTTCCATCTCACCCATATCCACTGACTTTTTTATTAAAGTTAAAAGTCCCTCAGTACACAATAAGAATAAGTATGGGGACAACGAGTCACCTTGCCGTATTCCCCTAAATGGTAAGATCTTGCCCCTTGGTTTCCCATTAATTTTTACTGAATAGGAAACTAAAGTAACACATTTCATGATCAACTTCCTCCATTTCTCCCCAAAACCCAGTTTAGCCATAATTATTTCCAGGCATAGCCACTCCACTCTATCATATGCCTTGTTCATATCCAATTTCAATGCCATTTCACCCTTTTTGCCTCCCTTCCTACCATTAATGTGGTGCATGGTCTCAAATGCTAAAATGACATTATTAGTGATCAACCTTCCATGCACAAATGCACTTTGGGTGTCACTAATAATGGACGGCAAGATCTTCTTCAATTTGTTTGCAATCACCTTGGACGTTATCCTGAAAACCACATTACATAGACTAATAGGGCGAAAGTCAGTCACCCTTTTGGGCTCATTGACTTTAGGGATTAGTACAATATGAGTCTCATTAAAAATAGGAGGAGACAAGCCATGATTAAGAAAATCAAGAATAGTTTTAGTAACTACGGCTGTGTTTGTTTCATGTAAGTAATTTTCCGGAAAATACTTATTTTCCGGAAATGTTATTTTCCGGAAAGGAAAATATTTGTAAGTGTTTGGTTGCATTATGGAAAATGTTGTGAAAAATATTTTCTGGTGTTTGATTGTATGGTTGAAAATGTTATTTTCCTACAAACTCCGCCAAACTCACGGCAGCACACTCCGGCAACACCACCTCCCCAACAACACCAAAAATCAAAATCATACAGAACACCAAAACACAAATAAAACCCAGAAAAAAAAAAATCATATTCCGGTCAAATCGCGATCGGGGACGACGAATTGGTGCTGCGACTGCGACGATCAGGGACGACGAATCTGGGTTCGCGATCGACGGCGCGATCTCGCGAAGCGTCGATCGCGATCGACGCGTCGCGAGATCGCGATCTCGCGACGGCGCGAGATCGCGATCGACGCGTCGTGAGATCGCGAGATCGCGCCGTCGATCGCGATCTCGGTCGAAGGCGATCTCGCGACGGCGCGATCTTCGCGGCGCTCTGGTTGTGAGGTTCGATCGCTCGTTCGCCGGATCGTTCGCCGGATCGGAGCACTGGGTGTGACAATCTCGCGTGTTGTGTTCTGTTTTTTCTCTCCCTCTCTCTGCGTTTTGCAAGCCACGAAATTCATTTGAAGTGAAAATAACGACTGAAATCGTTTTCCGCCTCAGAAGCCTTATTTTACGGTCAAACTGAAAATATTTTCAGTTTGACCGAATTTTCCTAACCTACCAAACACGCTATTTTCCGGAAAAGAATTTCTGAATTCCGTTTGAAGTCGAAACAAACGGAGCCTACATCACCTACTATTGGCCAAAATTGTTGATAAAATAAAGGGGGCATACCATCAGGACCTGGGGCTTTTAATGGATGCATCTGCTTCAAGGCCACATGTACTTCACTAGCAGTAAAAGCTTTGTCCAACATTTGATTCATTTGTGGGGTCACTTTTGGCTGCATGGCTTGTAAAATTTCATTGAAATCTATTGGATGGTTTGTTGTAAAGAGAGTCGTGTAGTACTCCTCCACTATATCACCCACCTTCCCTTCATCTTCTTGCCATATCTCCTGTGCATCAAGCATCCCATCAATTTGATTCTTTTTTAGCCTAACCGACGCCTTAGCATGAAAATAGCTTGTATTTTTGTCCCCATCTCGAAACCAGTTAATTTTTGAACATTGATACCACATTGCATCTTCCTTTTCATGCCATTTGTTTAACTCCATTCTTGTGTCCCTCATGTCTTGGATGTTGCCTGGAGAGGCCGGTTACAACTCCAACCACTCCAAGTGTTTTTGTAGTTCATTTATTTTCCTACCAATGTGTCCAAACACATTTTTATTCCATGCTTCCAGTTGCATCCTACATTGATTTATACATGAGAATAATGGGAAGTTCGATTGGGCTAGAACACCATCACTATAAGCATTCTACACGATCTCTTTGCATTGAGGTTCCTTGAGCCACATTGATTCAAATCTAAATAATTTCTTCATCTTCTTTTTACTGATCTTTCTATCTAAACGCAGCAACAAGGGAGAGTGGTCTGATGCCGAGTTGGTGAGGTGGTGAAGTTTTGCTCTTGGGAACAAGTTCACCCAGTCAACAGTTGCTAAAGCACAGTCAAGCCTTTCTCGAATCTGCCTTCCATCCCTTGTCTCATAAATCCATGTGAATCTTGGTCCCACGAAGCCAATGTCATGCAAACCACACAAGTTTATTGTTTATACAAAGTTTGCCAGTTGTTGCCTTGGTCTAGAAGTCCCACCTTCCTTCTCTGACATGCTTATAATCTCATTAAAGTCAACGATAACCAGCCAAGGCAGCGAAGAAGTTGTACCCAAATGCTTCATTTTAGCCCATGATTCTTTTCTTCTTGAAGTTTCAGGATTGCCATAAAAGCTAGTCAAGTGCCACCATCCATATTCAACCCCACCATCTACCAGTGCGTCAATGTGTGACTATGAGAATGTTTGAATATCAAGCTTCACCTCCTCCCTCCATAACATTGCCAACCCACCCTTTGAACCAATGTTGTCCACATACAAACCATGTTTGAAGTTACATTTATCTTTAACCATAACCATCCATTCCCTATTCGACTTTGTCTTCATGAGGAAGACGATCTTGGGCTCTTCTTTTTTTACCACCTCTGACATGGCGTTAACTGTCTGGAGGTTCCTAAGCCCCCGACAATTCCAACTGAGGAGATTCATTGCTTCCGGCGGGGTTGCTTAGCAACCTCCACCGATTTAAATTCTGAAGCCATCAACATACTCAAGTTCTTTGTCTCTTCATCCATTTTGAGTCTCTTTTCTTTTTCCTGCATCACACCTTCCATGTCTATTTGATTTATTTTCTTATGTTGGGGCCCTTCTCTTTCAGCTATTGTTGGTTCACTTAAGTTCCTTGGCCTATCATTCATTTTGACCCACATTCCATTAGGCCAAGGCTCGGTGACTAGTATGGCCCGTGAAGGCCCTTTATCACTTGGTTGTATTTTATTTTTGGTGCCATACACCCCTCCTTTCCTTCCTTTTTTATCTCTGTCATTATTCACCCACCCAGCTGTGAATAACATGTGCTTACCAAGCTGTGAAGACCTAGGAGTCAACTGAACATCATGACTATTATTATCTGTATCTTCAGCCACCATACTTACTTCCATATCTGTTTCCTTCCCATACTGGTCTACCGTTACCGCACTATCCTCCTTATTTAAATTCTGAGCTTCAAAACCCTCATTAATAGCCTCATCAATTTCCTGGAGAGTAGCCGCAAATTCCACTGCAGATTGATGTGCTATTGATTTTCCGGATTCTCCGGATACGTTACTAGACTCCACGTTCCCAATTGAAATAGTCGCCAGCGCCATGTCCGATCTGCCTATTTCGATCTTCCCACCTCTCGTTTTTTATGCCCCAGTTGTGTGTTTCATACCCTTGAACCTTAACTATGGATTTCTTCACCGGATTAAACTAATTAGCCCTGATCCACGATCCAAATTGTTAATCTTGAACCGATAATGTTCCCTTGCTCCGAAGCCACAAAACACACTCTTTATCGTCATGCGTTAAATGGCCGCACCAATAACATAGATTAGGTAATCGTTCAAACTGAAAACAAACCCAACCTTCATTATCTTCATCAAAATCCACATGTCTTCCTTTGCACAACGGTTCTAATATGTCTATAGTCACTCGTACCCTCATGAAGTTTCCTCCTCTCATCTTTGTTAGATCTTTTGGCATAGTAACCACTCCTAATGACTCTCCAAGATGCACTGTGTGAGAGTGCTTTTTTTTTCTTTAGCACACAGGCCCAAGGATCCTAGGCCAAATAGTTGTATTTTGGTGGACTGGGCTTGGTTCACCGCAGCTAAATGGGGGCTGATTACGAACCAAGTTGTGCGCAAGTCACATAAATCTCCTCAAGGCAAAAATGCGATTCTTTCGTATAAACATTTTAAAGAATTCCTTCACTTGGTACCCCGGGCGTACTGTCGTGGGATCCCGGGACGTATTGTCGTGGGATCCCGGGGCGTATGAGGCCTGTAAGAACCCAGAATCTCTGGTTCTCTACACTATACAATCTTTCTCCATGCTTGTTATGCAATGGAGTTTTGTCCTTTCCTTTTATCTCTATAGGTCCTACACAAGAACAACTATACAATGCACATATCTTCAAATAATTGTTAGTTTCTTATATTAGGATATATATATATATATATATATTAATACATATACATATATGTAAATGAATTTCATGAGAATGATTCAGCCACGAGGATCCTGGCCCCAATTCTCACAGACTTATACTTTTGCACAAGACTTGTGGGATTTGGAACTCAAGTCTGACTGGCTTTGTTTGGGCAGAGACTCAGCTTTACAAGCAAGAATATATATGTATTGAGCAGCAAAAAGCAGTAAAGAAATATGCAAAGTAATTGTTAGAAATTCTCAAATCAATATGAGATATTTCATTATTTTTCTTGATTGTGGATTACAAATGTGTTCACTAAGACGTGATACAAGGTTCAAATAAGCTCAAAAATTACAGACTTTGATGGCTATTTAAGCCTCTAAGACTTGCAAAGTTTGAATCATTTTGAATCCAAGTATGTGCTATAGTGGCTGTTTCTGGGATACCGGGAGACATTCCTCTGTTTTTCTTAAATTTTACAGAGTTCTAATGACTCTGTTATGATATTCTTCCTACTGAAAATCCTTTGCCCCTTCAACATGGGTTTTCTCTTCCTTTTATAGCGTGTTTTCTAGGGCTCTGAGGTACTAGTGATTTCTCTCTTTTGCCCCTCAGAGCTCGTGCTATGTCATTTTCTTAGGGGCTAGTCTCTTCCCTTTTTTCTCATGGTTTTCATCTTTTATTGCTGTTTCTCTAAAAGTCATTTGTTGACTTTCCATTCCGGGGCGTCCTCAGCAATTAGCCTTCAATCTCTCTTCTTTCAAGGTTTCTCATTTTTCAGACTTAGCTGTCGGTGTTATTTCCTTGTTGTCATTATTCCCAAATAGTTGGAATCTTTTACTGCTGGGTTGAAAGTTCTCTTCCAGTTGCTTCTACGTATGATTTTCTCATTCTTGATTCCTTGTGGTACAGCTCCTTTGTTCATGAATGTTTGCTTTATACTTTCTGATTCTTTGCTGCACCAGTGGGTACTTGAGAAGGACATCTCTGTTCTTCATTTCTTGTATTTCGTGGTACCTTTCTTGAGTTGTCTCAATCCTACAGTAGCTGTCTTGCATTACCTGAGGATCCCAGGCGTCTGGCAGCCTCTGGGTATCCCGGCCCTCTGGCAGCCTCTAGGTATCCTGACCCAGTTCTTTCATTGAATTTTTCTGGACTTTTTAATGACCTTTTTGCTGGAAATCTGAACATAAATAGGGCCTTAATGTTGATTCTTCTTGCTGTTTGAATTGGGCCTTCTTTACTTTTCATGGAATGGGCATTCTTGTGAAATTTTGGCCTTCAACACACTGCTACTTCCATCGTCAAAAGAGAGTATGGTAAATTATGTATCTGATCCCAGAATGCTAGCTTGTCGAAAGTGAGATCCTCAATTTGAGTAGACAGATCATATCGTTGAAAAACTACCAAGTCTGTCAAAAGACCATGGTTCTCCCATTAGTACCTTCTCCACATCCTCTGCCATCTAGAAAGCAAATAATAATCTGTTATCCCCTGCTTCACTCACTTCAAACGCTTTCCTAGTGCGCTATAGTGGTCTGAACGTTTTTGCCACAGCCTCCACATTCAATGATCTGCACGTAAAGAACTTTGCTGCTAAAACAAAAACCTGTGTTTTCTTATTCTTTGATAGGTCAAGCTTATCCCCTTCGTTCTCCGTCAGTGATAATTTCTTCCAATCCCTAGTTCATTCCTCCATACCGATCTTATTCTGTATCCCAGACCCCTCAAAAAAACATCCCCCCATACTAGTAACGTTGTTACTAGAGGGAACTCAACGTCCTTCCCAAAACGAGAAGGGAAACCCTATGCTATGGTATGGAGATGGTGGAGAACCCTACCCTCCCCTACCGAGAACCAAGTGTGTTGTGTCATCCCATGTGTAATATGTTAGTCCAGCCTTGGAGAACCCTACCCTACCCTACCGAGAACCAAGTGTGTTGTGACCAACTTGTACTTGGTTTAGTTTAGCAGGTAATATCACCGCACATCCTTGATGCGATGGTCACTCCACAAATATAAATATTTGTGGAGTGTGGGGAGTAAGGCTGGGGTTCAAGTCTCCAAGAGGGAGTTTCACACACATATACACTTAGATTAGATTAGGCTAAAATAGAATTTCTATCTTGTATTAAAAAAAATGTTTAGCAAGTAATGAATGCATTCTTGAATCTTAAGATAAATATGGAAAACCACAAGCTTGGCTTAAATCAGTGTTTTTTATTATTTACCTATTTTTTGCTACTATCCATAGTCTCATTGTACTTTTTGCTACTATTTATAACTCTTATTATACTATTTTAACTACTTTTTTAGCTTTATCTACAATATTTTCAGTAAAAAAAATTTAATTTCAACAAAATAAACTGTTCCCAAACAGACATAAATTATCGTCCTAAAAAGCCTACTATGAGCATGCACAAGTGGATTTGACCTGACTGGAGGCCAATCCCATCTACTATCATGAATCAAGCATTCAAGGGTTTCTTTAAGCTGTCCGTGTCATAATATATATATATATATATATATATAGATATATATAAAATTTTATAATTGAAAAAAGTAATTTCAAGTTTTCAATAGTCAATGTTTCATTTTGAAACATCAAGAAGTGTTGACATGTTAAACT